>NW_027527934.1:70972-252855 GCF_008692635.1 Crocuta crocuta
GGATTGTTTCTCTCACTGCAGGCTCATGTAAGGAAAAAGACATTTTGGCTTGTGAACTATCCAAGTTGGGCAAGTGACTGCTATTATCAATTCAAATACAATTGCTGAAAGTACACAAAAGACTAGCCATATGCCAAAGTGCCTTTATTTAATGAACAGTATGTGCATAACATACTATCTTCAGAGAGTATGAAATGTTTAGCTCATTCCATCTGGTCTTTTTATGTTAAGCATACTTCATTATGATCTCAATGTAAACTATCACTTAACAACTGTACTCTAAACTATAGACATGAGGCACATGACAGCTGAAATCCAGTTTCACTTCTGGTTGTCTCTTAGCTGGCTGTAGATTTATATACTTAAGTTACTATCTGATATTTCATGCAATCCATCACAGCATCTAGATTTGGTCCCTTGTTGCGAAACTTCTTGTTTTCAGGATTATAGTACCATCTCTCAGTCCTTGGCTTTTCTTCCTGGCTCTGCAAATATGGACTTAGTAATGAGTTTTTCCCTGAAAGGCCGGTTGCAATGTATACTCCGGGAGCTTACAGTCATTGAAGCTATACTTGTTAAAAAGTAACACCTTACACTACAAAATGTAAAAAGGTACTATTGTATAAATATTCAGATAGGGATATGTATCTCTCATACATCCAACCATATAGAGACTAAATTGAAGTACAGGATAGAATTTGAGTTGATATTTATCTCTCCCTGAGATTTTAGAAATTGCCAGAAATTGCTGAATTGTAGCATGGGGTAAAAGAATGGGAGGTTTGATGTGGGTGTACTCTAGATAGAATAAAGCAGTTTCCAAAGTCAATAATAGATGTCAAAAACAGCCCACTGATTATTTCCATTGTAGAAGACAAAATTATTTCTGTCTTGTTGTTTCAAAAAAATACTAAACTTATCTGCATGTAATTATTTCATATTAATTATTTTAGTCACATAATTTAAGTTGCTTCTATCCTAATAACACTCTTAATTACTGGCATAAGTGAGAATACAAATAGCAACTCATATTAAAAATCAAGTGTACTATAATGACCTAATTTGATTTGAAATGTGTTTAAATTTCTAATTAATCCAAATATCTGTGGCAATTCATAAATAAATGAGAAAGAAAATATGACAAATTTAAATTAATAATTCTTGGTGACTAGAATGCTTTATTATTCTTTTACTTCCAATCATTTCCTTCTCAGTCTTTCTCCTGTAAGAAATAAATATAAAAATTAAACTAAAAAATCAAAGCACTGAGGGGAAGAAAAGGAATCCTGAGTTTGGCAGGATTATTTTATAAATCCTTCAGAGTACCATAAACAGGTATTTTTAAAATTAAACTTTTTCATTTCTGGGAGCATATTCTTAGTCTTTTATAATTGGAAAGGAAATGTTGTAGAAAGAAGTACTTGACAACCCAGATCAGGAAGTAGATTTCATTCTCTCACATGGCGGGTCTGTGTGTGTGAGTGTGTGTGTGTGTGTGTGTGTGTGTGCGCACGTGTGCACGTGCCCACACATCTATCTGAGAGAGACAGATACAGAGAGAAAGAGAGAGCACACACAAGTGAACACATTCAATACGTTTTTGCTTAATTATTGCTTGGAATTTTCTATCTACTTTCCAGCCCTAATTTCCTTCAGCTTTGCTTCCACTGAAGATGGTTGAGATGTCTGAAGAGAGATATGAATTATCACTAGTGGGTGATAAGACAAGTTTTATAAAGAATTCAACTATGATTCAGTCCAACCACATTCCTGAGAAGAGCCCACACTTTGATGTTTGTTGAAGAGGACAATACAGAGAAGAAGAAATGACCTTAAACACAATGATCTAGAAACGTTATGTTTGTTACCTGTTCATCTGAACTGTTATTTTTTGTAATAATATTTGCTGAGGTGTAATAGAGAGTCTGAAATTTAAAATAAACAAACACCACTTTAAATTTAGTAATAATTTTCAGAAATTCCAAAGATGTTTTACATAGACCATTTCCCTGCAAAATGGCTCTTTCTCAATAGATCATGGCTTTGTTACATATAAGACAGGTCACTTACTTCACTCTCTAGACCTCAGTTTTTGTGTTTGGGAAATGTGATAATAAAGCCTACCATTCACAACTGTATGAGTTAAATAAGATGATGAATATAGAGGCTTAGCTCTGTATCATGTATATAGTAAAATATAAAGATTACTGAAGAATAGGTAGCTAGTCATCTAAAATCTTATAATTATCAACTAAATAAAGACAAATGACTTTTATTTGTGTTTCCCCAACCTTTTTATTTAAAAAAAATTCCATCATAAAGAGAAGTTGGAAGAGTAGTGCAGTGATCATTCACAAACTCTTCACCTGATTCACTAACATTTGCTTACAATGTCCTCATTTCTTAATAGACAGTGAATACATAGATGCACTGACTGTTTTTGTTGAGCTACTTAAAAGTAAGTTGCAGAGTCTAGCTAATGTCAGTAAATGGAAAAATACATAGTTCCTACCTTTGGTATCCTCTCATAAAAGAGCAATTAGCAACTATATAGAGAAAGATTCCTCTGTGAAGATCTCAGAACCTAGGAATGAGGCTACTCCTACGCCTTAGACCACAGAAGCCAAGAAAAAATACTACAGTAAGAGAAGCAATTTCACTTTGACTGTATTGCCTCTCCCTCAAGCTAGCACAGCACATTGACAGGTCCTCTGAGTCTACTGTTTCTCCAATGGGAAAAGGAAATCCCAAGGTGGACATCCAGATTCTCCAGCATTTCAGAATGCTTCGTGGGAGGCCTACTTAGGTACTGACTCATAGTTATCACTGGGGATATCAGCTAGAGACAGAGAAGGGAGGTGGGGCTAACAGTGCATTCCTGCTAGTGGCAGAACCCTAGCAGAGATCCCAGCCCATGGCCAGGGAGCTCAGTTGGCAGTTCTGTCCAGTTTAGGTCCCTGACCAGTGGGTAGTCCTGTCTATGGAACCCATTCTGACACCTGCCCAGGCAGGAAAGCAAGTCGGAAGGTCTATCTGACCAAGAAGCCTTGAAAGAGAAACTGGGCACCTGTGGAACCCACTCTAAAACCCCATTCTGGCAGGGAGCCAAGCCAGTATTCCTGCCTAACTATTAAGCATAACCTCTGGCCCCTCCTGACTAGAGGTCCTAAACCATTCTCCTGGAAGCCTGGGAAACCTCAGAGAAGAACGTGTAATACTGCCCAACTGTGGAGCCCAGCCTATAACACTGCTAGGTCACTAAGCACATCTCACCCAGGCAGAGAGCCCAGAAAACAGCCCCATCTAATTGTAGAGCACAGCTTACAGCCCCATCACATACAGCCTGACTAGTGACCTCCCCTAACTGTGGAGCACAACTAGTGGCCTGCTCAACCATGAAGCTCAGCTAATGTTCTCACCCAAAATTACAGGCCCCTATCCATGATAAATATAGATGTAAAAATCCTAAACAAAATACTAGCAAACCAAATTCAACAAAACTTTAAAGGACCACATATGATGATCAAGTAAGATTTATCCCTGCGGTGCAAGGATGATTCAATGTATGCAAACCAATAAATTTGATATATCAAATTAATAGAATGAAAGATAAAGTCAAATGATTATTCAATAGATGCAGAAAAAGCATGGCAAAACATATTTCATGATAAAAACACTGAATAAATTGGGTACAGAAGGAACATATCACAACATAATAATTGCCATATAAGGCCACAACTGACACCATTCCCAATGGTGAGAGGCTGAAAATTTTCCCTCTAAAATCAGGAACAAGATAAGGTGCTCATTCTTACCACTCCTTTCATCATAGTACTGGAAGTCCCAGCTAGAGTAATTGTGCAAGATAAAGAAATGAAAGGCAGCCAAATGGGAAAAGAAGAAGAAAAGTTGTTTGTTTGCAGATGACATAATTTTCCGTATAGAACACCCTAAAGATTCCACTAATAAATAGTTAGAACTAATAAATAAATTCAGTAAAATTGCAGGATATAAAAGCAACATGTAAAAGTGAGTCATCTTTCTATATACTGACAATCAACTATTTGAAAAATATATAAAGAAACAATCCCATTTATGGCAGCATTAAAAATAATAAAATACTTAGGAAGAAATTTAACTAAGGAGGTGAAAGATCTGTACACTTAAAGCTATAAGACATTATTAAAAGAAATAAAACAAGACACAAATGGAAAGATATCCCATGTTCAAGAATCAGAAAAGTTAATATTGTTAAAATGCCCATACCACCCAATGTGATCTACAGATTCAGTGATTAAAGACTTAAATGTAGAAGCTGAATCTATTAGTTTCTAGAAGGAAAGATAGAGAAAATGCCATTGAAAAAGCTCTAAGACATTAGTCTTGCTGGTCATTTTTTAGATATGACACCAAAAGCACAACAATAAAAACACTATAAACTCATGACACCATATCAAACTAAAAAGCTTTTCCAAAGCAAAAGAAACAATCAACAAAATGAAAATGCAGACTACAGAATGGGAGAAAATATTTGCAAATCATATATCTAACAAACAGTTAATAACCAGTTATATAAGGAACTCATGCAATTCAATAGAAACAAAACCAAATAACCAATTCAAAAATTGGAAAAGGACCTGAATAGAATTTTTTACAAAGACAACATACAAATAACCCTCATTCATACTAAAAGGTGCTCAACATCACTAATCATCAGGAAAATGCAAATCTGCCAGAAGCCGCACCGGCCTCTCTGGATGGCAGTCACAGCAAGGAAATGGCAAGGTTTGCACAGCTTCTGCTATGCGAAATGAAGACTAGTATCTCCTTCTGCTACTACTGGCTCATCCTGGAAATGAGCCTGCTGGTATTGACCAGGCCTCACAATATTCCATATCAGACCCATGTTCTGAATACAGATACCTCATAAGGAAAAGCACATTCCTGCCTTTACAAAAGAGACTTTAGATGAAAGCTCTGTGGGTGATTGTCAAAAGGCTCTTCCTATGGGCCTTGCAGATCCAAGACTTAAGGGGTTAAGAACACATGAGTTACAATTGAGACTGGCCCTGAGACAAAGAGCCTATTTCAGGGCAGAACATAAGTTACTACATATATCTTTGCTAATTGGTGAAGCATAGCAGTCCCTTCCTCAAGGCCTACATTCCACAAACACCCTCCCTTACACTGGCAACTGGGATGAGGATAGAGAAGAGTAGCTAAAACATAAACCCAGGTGCAAAGACTGACAATTTAGGGCCCCCATGTTAGTTTCCACAAATAAACCAATTCAGAAACATTTATCTTCTTGAGGGCTGGACAGAATAACTCCTAGCTTATCTATATACAATTTAACTTGTATGTTATGCTGTTTTTCGCTATGAACATTCTGTTAATTGATTTCACAAAAGGCCTCCCATTGTAAGAAATTCCTTTCTATGACTTCATCTTGTTGCTGAACCTTAAAATAAAGATACCAAAACCGACAGGACGGAGATGCCTGCCTGGTGATCAGAAAGGATCTCGGGGCTCTCTCATTCTCTTTTGCCGACACCGTCCATCCTTCAGGGACCCCTGGACCTGTCAGAGCCGGCGCGGCCTCCACACAAATCAAAACCACAAATCAATTACACTTCTTACCATGGCTATTATCAAAAAGACAAGAGATAACAAGTGCCGGTAAAGATGTGGTAGCCCCTTTTCCATCGTTGGTAGGAATGTAAACTGGTACCACCATTATGGAAAATATTTGGAAGTTTCTTTAAAAATTAAAAATAGAACTACCATATGTCTAGCAATCTCATTTCTTGGTATACATTCAAGGGAAATGAAGTCCCTATCTTAAAGAGATATCTGCATCTTCAAGTTCATTGCACCATTCCCTATAGTCAAAATATTGAAACGACCTAATTGCTTATTGGCAGATGAATGGATAAAGAAAGTGTGTGCGCGCGCACACACACACACACACACACACACACACACACACACACACACACTGGTGTATTATTCAGATTTAAAGAAGAAGCAACTCTTGCCATTTGTGACCACAAGGATGAAAAATGACAAAAATTGCTGAACACTCTGACTTATATATGGGATATTTAAAAACGTGAACTCGGGAGAAAGACAAATATCATATGATTTCACTCATATGTGGAATTTAAGATACAAAACAGATGAACATAGGGAAGGGAAGCAAAGATAATATAAAAATAAGGAGGGGGACAAAACATAAGAGACTCTTAAATACAGAGAACATACTGAGGGTTGCTGGAAGGGCTGTGGGTGAGGGGATGGGCTAAATGGGTAAGGGGCATTAAGGAATACACTTGTTGAAATGAGCACTCGGTGTTATACATAGGGGATGAATCAGTGGAATCTACTCCTGAAATCATTATTGCACTATATATGCTAACTAACCTGGATGCAAATTAAAAAATAAGTAATTTTTAAAAATTAAAAAAATAATAAATGTAAAAATTATAATTGTACTATCATAAAACCAATAAATAATTTAAAATAAAAAATAAAATCTCTGACTTTTGAAACAATGGTACTTATATCACCAAATTGAGTGCATCCAAATGCCTTTCGCTACTCAGTTTTGGATTGCCTTGTTACAGAGGGCCATCGATTGCAGTTAGAAACCATAATTTAGAAAATACCCTTTTCTGTCTTCGGTAAAAATAAATAGCATAAGTGGAAAATAGTAAACAAAATTTACCTGAAAAATAAATCCAAAGTACAGAAGGAATTAGTGCTTAGATGCATATTAATTGACATACACTGACCTAATACCTATCTAATTAATCCTCAAAAGAGCGCAAGTATATAGAATACTTCCATCATCATATATGAGATAAAAATTATGAATAAGAGAGAAACTATAGATTCAACTGTGGGATTTTGGATTTTGTACATATGGTTTTCCTTTGTCAAAATATTATAGTTCAATGGCAAAGTTCAGCCTTGGATGTACCAAGAATGTTGTTTTGAGATAAATCCAGGAGAAAGCATATTCAGAATAAAGTGGCCACTTTTCAGAAGCTTGTTTCGACCTTTCTATGTTTCCATTGCCCTTCCTGACATCATTTGCCTTCTTATTGCCTGTGAGTCATTTAACTCCTCCTGGTAATGGCTTAGCAGTATGACTATGACCACTTTCCAAAAAACAATTGCATTTGAATAAAGTCTCTAATTTTGCAAATTGTCTATCAGAGTGGAAACATTATCCTATAGGGCTGTGGACATTTAGTTAATGGTGGGACATAGATACAAAAAAATTTTTTGATCCCCTCTCAAATCACACAATGGTAATGAAAATCATATAATACAAGACTACACCAGATCTATATATGGGATTTTAGAGAGAAGTTGGTCCCAGCCCAGTTTTTTTTTTTTTTTTTTCTATTCCTCTTAAGAACTTTGCAGGCAAGATCAGACTAAGCAAAATCTAGTATGTCATCTAGACTCCTGTTCTGTGCCTGTTTCCTTCTATATGCCCATTCTTTCCCTTCCCCTCTCTAGAGTTCTAATAATCCCCAACGATCCTTTTTCCATACTCTCTACAAAATGTGAGCTCAGTTATCGTCTAATTTAATAGTCATTTACCTCTTCTTGTAAATATAACCATAGCAATATTAGTAGTGTTACATCATCTTTATACATAATATTTTACCTACGATGAGTCATTAATTTCCTATTCTTATACGTTTAAAACATTAACTCAAATACTGGTTACAAAAATAATTGTTCCCATTATAGATATTTCTAGCATCACTGAGTAAATCTGTGTGTATAAGTGCTTTGCAGACATTCTAAAATAATATCCCACAAAGTGGCCACCTATTCTGCTTACATAAAATCAATGCTGAATGCTCTCTAATCTGTGGTTGGGAAAGAACTATATATGTAACCAAAAAAATTATATTAAGTTGGACCAGCCCCTCTCCTCTCTAATAAGGAAATATAATAAAATAATATATATCCATATCTTAGTAACACTTGGAAGGAGTGTGTTGTCTTCCCTGATCTCTGAAACATTCACCTGTCAAATCAATCCTCCTGGAATAGCTCAGGTCTAACTTGAATAGAAGGGAATCCTTCTTTTTCTCTAACTGCACATGTATTCCCTTCCTCAATATATGTTTATGAATTTGTATCCATTTTAGAGTGATTATGATTATAAACATACAAACACAAGAAATAGGCACTTGAGGCAAATACATGGCTAAAAGCAGAAGTGATAATTACATTTTAATCACAATTATTTAAGTTTCCAGGAGTCTATGGTTAATGATCTAGAATTATTCAAACAATTGATAAATACTTTATCTCATTTTGCCTGCACAGACACAGTCTAAGTCTCCATTTTATTTGGAGTGCTAAAGCCTGTTCTGGAGCTTATACAATACAGTTAAAAACCAAATTTGAGCCCTTAAAAGCAAAGGATAATAAGGATTTAGTATTTACATAGATGCTTTATTAATATCACAATGTGCTTTTAAATTAGCTTTGTTCAGTATTTCCATAAATTTATTCTCAAATAAAAAAGAAAAATGTCATTTACTTGCAACAACTTGACATGCAGATAACAGATGGCCATGTTTTTTTTTTTTCCAGAGTAAAAAAGCATTCAGAATAAGGCATATCATCTATTATTTTGTCTTGCCCTCTTTATCACTTTCAATCTAAACAGAAAAGTGATGTATTACAGGAAAATGGCCCCCTTTGTGACCTTTCTGATATGACTATACAATTTCAACACCAGGGTGGTTCATTTTCTGAAATAAATGAGACATACTTTAACATTTCACGAATTCCATGTTTTGGAAATGAATGCTACATAAATTCATTAAGCTACTGCATAAATTCTAAATATCAGAAATTATATAATTACAATGACAAAAATATCCTGAGAAGCAACCTAAATTATTCATGTGTGGGTGAAAATGGACACAACGGGAAAAACTGTTAATCAATTAATAATTCCTTGCTCTGCTAAGTGTAAAGAAGAAATTGAGTATCAGTTATGCATAGTTGATACTTTTCTCTGTGGTAGAATTTCAAAGTAGTGGTGAAGACCCCTTTCCAAAATAGTCTTCCTTAGACTACCTCTGTGAAGATTTGTTCTTCTTTTTCAGTACAAAATAGCATTTGGGATGATTTAAGTTGTGCTAACTAAATATTTTTCACAGAGGTATGCGCAATTTTGAATTTGGCTCACAACTACTCCGTTATAGAGTTTAAGAAACATGTTCCAAATAAAATATTCAAGAAATTGTGCAGGTAGGCTTAGAATACAGATCAACTTGAGGCCAATATTCTAGACTCTTAACAAGTTTTACACTTTTGGGATTTTGGTTTAATTTGTTACCTTTATAGAATATGTAATTATTTTAATAATATATTATAGCTTATGATTAGAAGGAAACAAAGTTTACTCAAGAAAATAACAAGATAAAAATGTTGATGAAACTATTTTATGAATTTCCAATTTTTTCCAAATAATCTCTCCTATCATTGTTAGAAGCAAATAGGTAACTGTCACTATTTGAGAAGGAAACCATTTTTTTCTAGTCTTAAGAAATTATATAAACTCACAGGGCAATAAATATTTCTGACTATTGGATAAAACTGGGAAGTTCCCAGACCTCACCAGACTGTGGGGAGAAAATAAGATAGCATTAATAAAGTGTTTCATTTCTCAATTTGGAATTCTGATTATTTGGTAAACATCTACTGAACACCTCTATTTCTTTCCCAGGCTGGCTCTTGCACTGTCTTCATTCCTGTGCTGCTCACAGCACAGCACAACAAGATACTGCCCTGCTCTAAAACCACCATGGGCTGTGCCCATGTGGAACACCTTCTCTGGAATGTTGTTTTAAGCTGTCCTCTGCATGTCATTATTATTGAACCTGAGGAAATGCACACAACCCCAAAATATCACTGACTTTCTTCCAATCCTGATTATTGTTCTAATGTGAAATTGCTAACTCTTCCCCTTGGACCCTTTTAGGGATATTTCCTAGCAAACACATTAAATATTTTGGCATTATGAATACACAGGTCTTCCTGTGGAAATGCAGACACTTCCAGAGTAACTGGATAACAAAATTTTAATTAAAATGTTTGGAATTTACTCAAAACTATTTCTCACCTCCAATGCTCAGGCCTTGGTTTATACAGTAACCAGATAAAAACGAAGCTACTCTAGATGAACTAAGATTGGAGAAACCCAGCTGTAAAGAACCTCCCAATCTTGTTCACTCCAGTAGCACTCAAGGCACACAAGACACAAGTTGTACACCACTAATCTACAACACCAATTGGTTGCTTTTTACAATGTTGTATATCTCTATATGCAATTAAATGGTACTCCCCTAAATTAAGGACATGATCCTTATAACGTCTCATGATACAAAGCCTTTTATATAAAAAGACACAACTATGTCCCTTATTTGATTGAAGTGTATGCTTAGTATGGTTTTGGAATGGCTTCCTGTTTAAAGCACTAATACATAGAACACAACTAAAAATAAAACATTTTAAAAGAAAAAAAAATGCCCAGACTTTTGTGAATAAGAGCATTTAAAATGTAAACACTGGGTTAAAAATGGCAAAATATTTTTACATTTTCCCAATCAATCATATGGATACACTTATATTAAGGGCATTTTAAAATTAGGTTCTGTTATTTCCAAAGTAGCATGTTATGGCCAATTCTCATTTCACAGTTGAACTAAAAGCCAGAAATGAATAACCTATGGCCCATGGCCAGGCACCCACAGGAGAGATGAATAGTTCTGCCATCTGGCATCCCAATGGGGCCTTCATAAATAGCACCAGACTGTCAGAATTAAACTGAGTTTAAAGAGGGACAGCATGGCAAAAACAGAACACACTGAGGGCATGGGCAAAGGGAAAAAGAAGCAGACAAAATAACTTTTCCCTGAAATTCTCAAGAGAGAAGGACACATATTATTCACACTCTGAGAACAGGGCACAGACTATTTCAGGAGGAAAACAAGCCCTGATATAAAATTTTTGGATTTGCCTGTGCTACTAATCATCCATTCAAAATTAGAAACATGTCAACTGTCTAGTCTTCCATTTATTTAGTGTTAAGTATATAAATATAAACACACACACCTGTGTGTGTATGTGTGGTAAGGCTATCCTGAGATCTCTTATGGGTACATTGTTCTGTAATTGATAAATAAAAACTTCTTTTCCTGACATTTATTCCACTAACATATCTGCCTGCCCAAATTGTATTTTCTTTCTCTTATTTGTAATGTATCATTGTGTCTGTTTGTACTTACGTCTCATTAAAGGGTGGTACTATTTAATGAAATAGAAACACTGCACTTATAAATTATTCTAATCTAGAAAAGATGGGTATTCAGCACCTCTCCTTGTATAATTAGTCAATTGAATGTGATACTGCAAAATCATTAGTTGAATAAAACAATCAGAAGAACAAGCAATTTCATTGTGAGTCTAGGGAGATTTAATTTGGTTCAGCACTAGCGAGCAGTATTGCTTACCAGAAGGGCCTTCTAGGTATGTTATATGTTCTATGAATGATAAGCCCTGAGGTAAAAGGCATAATTTAATGCTTGAGAACCACTGTACATCATAGAGTCATTTATTATACAAGTCTTTCTTCCTGGATATGAAGAGGAAAAAATGTACTTCTGTGGAGAAGGGAACATTCAGATATAGCCTGTCATTTTCAATTCCTCAAGTCAGCTTTGCTGTAGTTATTTCGCATTCTACCTGGCCACATTTCTAGAAGGACAGAGGGAGCATTCTCTGCCTAAGGGTTTCAAAAATCACATGAAAATGTCAAGTTTTGAAAAGAATCTCAGATTCCTGGACTTTGAGTTGGTTTGTTGTTTCTTGAAAGCCTGTGAATTAGTGAGATCACCATTTCTGAATGTGCTCAAGGGAGAGCTGAATATATGTGTGGTATATTATAGTGCAGATTGCTTTATCAAGTGATAAGCTTCAAAGAACATTAACAGTTGTAAGGTTCTATATCTCTCCAAAGCTTTCATTCCATGGAGTAAGGTTTCCTCAGCAGATTCACAGTCTTACAAATGTTTCTCTTCCTTTTTAGTTTGGATTATCTGATCGTACATCAATAAATACACAGAGGGAAATAGTAAGTCATATTAATTGAGATAATGAGAAATATACTTGAGTTTTTAAAATCTTTTATTAATCCTCTTTGTTTAGTGAAATTTAATGAGAAGCATGTGTATGTATATATTTAATAACTGTGTATACATATATACATATAAGTGTATATGTATATATATTATATAATACAGACAGAAGCATATATATAAAACATAAGTATATATAACATAATTATATATAATTATATTTAATATTTTATATAATCTAATTATGTAAATACACATCAAAATTAAAAGGATTTTGAATGCATGTCTATCATAAGAGTTTAGACTTGACCCAGCAAGAGCACTACTAGGAATTTACCCAAGGCATACAGTAGTGCTGATGCATAGGGGCACATGTACCCCAACACTTATAGTATCACTTTCAGTAAAAGCAAAATTATGGAAAGACCCTAAATGTCCATCAACTGATGAATGGATAAAGAAGATGTGGTTTATATATACAATGGAATACTACTTGGCAATGAGAAAGAATAAAATCATTTGTAGCAATGTGGATGGAACTGGAAGGTATTATGCTGAGTGAAATAAGTCAGTAAGAGAAGGAAAGATATCATATGTTTTCACTCATGTGGATCTTAAGAAACTTAACAGAATATCATGGGGGAAGGGAAGGGGGAAAATAGGTACAAACATAGAGGGAGGGAGGCACACCACAGGGAACTCTTACATACAGAGAACAAACTGAGGGCGGATGGGAGTGTGGGGGAGAGGGGAAAATGGATGATGGGCATTGAGGAGGGCACTTGTTGGGATGAGCACTAGGTGTTATATGGAAGCCAATTTGACAACAAATTATATTCACAAAAAAGGAAATCCATTCTGTATCTTCTAAGAGCTTAGGAATTACATATTATTTTCATTATAAATGTTTATTTCACTTCAACACTATTGTTCATGTTATTTTGGTTGTTTAAAAATATATGTAAAGGTAAACTACATTTTATTATTTTCATTTCATGATAAAATAAATTTTATCGTATGTTCTTAGCCTTACGGCATCAACTAGAATTTCCAGCACTATGTTAATTAAAAGAGATGAATGGACTTCATTGCCTTGTTTCTGATCTTAGGGAGAAAGCATTCATTCTGTCACCATTATGCATAAAGTTAGATGCAGGTTTTTCATAGATGCTCTTTATCAAGTTGAGGAAATTAACTGCTATCCCTATTATTCTGAGAGGTTTTATCATGGACAGGTATTTAATCTTGTCAAATGTTGCTTTTCAAACAATCATATGATTATGTGATTTTTCTTTTTTAGTCAGTTAATATGATAGATTACATTGGTGTATTATGAATATTAAATGAGCTAGCCATGTATCCCTTAATAGAGCTCACTTGGCTATGCTATACTCTTGTATTTATTAACTACTGAATTCAGCTTGCTAATGTTTTGTTATGAACGTATACATTTTAATTCATGAGGAATATTGATCTGTAGTGTTTCGTTTTGTTTTTGTTTTTGTTTTTTATTGTCATCGTCTGGTTTTGGTAACAAGGTAATTCTAGCATCATAAAATGACCTGGACAGTCATCCTTCTATTTTCTGGCATAGACTGCATAAAATTGGTCATAAAATTATTCTTTAATTGGCTTGTAGAATTCTTTAGTGATACTTTTGAGTCTATGGATTTCTTGTTGAAAGTCTTTTTAAAATTAAACTCTACTTCATTAACAGTGTAAGTATTCGAAGTATAGATTCTTATTAGGTAAGTTGTGGTAGTTTGTGGTTTTCAGGAAATTGATTATTTCATTAAGACTGTCAGTTCTACAGGTGTTTAGTTGCTTGTAGCACAATTCCTTTATTGCCCTTCTGATATCCGTGAAGTCTATAGCAATATCCCATTCTGTTCCAACTATTGGTAGTTCGTGTCTTCCCCCTTTTTTTAAACCAGTTCTTTGTTTCATTCACTTTCTCTATCATTTTTTTCTGTTGTCAATTCACTGATTTCTGTGTTTATCTTTATGATTTCCTTATTTCTGCTTGTTTTGGGTTTACTATGCTCTTCTTTTTCTAGGCTCTTAAGGTGATATCCTAGATTACTGAGATCTTTCCCTTTTTCTAACGTACACATTTCATGCTATATTCTTCTCAATACTGCCTTAGCTGTGTCCCATAAATTAGATATGTTGTATTTTCATTTTCATTCAGTTCAATGTATATAAGTTTTTTTTATTTCCCTTGAGACTTCCTCTTTGGCCTATGGATGATAGTAGTTCCTGTAATTTTCTGTTATTCATCTCTGTTTTGTTACCATTATAGTCAAAGAAGTTTTGCTTTATGGCCCAGGGTATAGTCTATCTTGGCATATGTTCAGTGGACACTTGAAAAGAATCTGTATACTGCATTTCTAAAAGTAGCGAGTAAGAGCCTTAAAAATGTTAAACCTCTTAACATAGTAATCCTATTTTTATGTGCCATTTAGTGATGGCACATTGATGACTTGAAATCAGCAATGGTGGGAATTTTTATATAATATAAATTTGTAAAGCCTATAAGCCACTTCTCATCTCCACTAACAGGGAGTAGGTAAATGTTTACTAACATCCCACTGGGAAAAATTAGTAAATTATGAAACATCTCTAGAAACAGCACTGGGAAGCAATGAAGAACTGTTTTTTATCAAGCAATATTTAATAAAAGAGAAAAAAATTCTTAATAAAATTATTGAAAAGGTTTTAAAACTATGCATTAACATAGTGATATCATTTTACAGGTTTTATACACTACATTAAATATTAAGTCCCTCATAAAATATTTTGTATTTATTTGATGTTCCTAACTTTTAAACATATTAGAACACATTACATAATAAAAAGTCACTTGCCTTTCAGTATAATTCTGGTTGTATATGTTTAGAAGAGATTGGAGAAATATTAATAAAATAAACTTTTAAATTATGAAATAATAACTAGTAATGAGCAAAATTAATGCGCTAGCTTTTAGCTTATATAAAGCATCAAAAACTGTAAGTGATTACCACCTGGCAAATATATACATCTGGCATAAAATATGGTAAGTATATAACACTCCAAAATTTCCCCAATTTCTGACATAACTAAAATAAACATTAGAGAGATTCTAAAAATTTAAAGCCCTGATCCATACACCAGTGCCTAAAACACCAAACTGAATAAACCATTCTTTACCATCAGATTTGAAAGGACTAACACACCCTTTAAAAGAAGAATAAAATAAAGAAGGGGATACAAAGGAAAGGACCTAAATTTTGCTGGTTTAGAGAGATATATGGAAAATTGCCACAGAAGAAGGAACATTCCAGGTTTTTAATATCTTAGGATTTTCTCTTTCAAGAGATCAGAACAAAAATCCAAAATATGATCTCCTTGGTTTGCTCATCCCATTCTCTTTGCTAAAAATATCTCACTGTACATGAAATTTGAGCTAACTTGGCTTCTTTAAGACCCTGTGTGTCATTTTGACTTACTAAATAGTTTTCTTTCCTCTTTTTTTCTGTTTTAATGTGATCAGGTGACCACTTGCTTTCCCTTTCTCTAGATTTTGAATGAATTTTTAAAATTCCTACTCCTGGTTCATTATATGCTCACCACCAAATCCTCTGTGTCCTGTGCAATACACCTTTTGCCTGTGGCTCAATGTACAACCTCACACTGTCACTGCTGTATGTCCTCATCATGTGGGTCACTGTGTAGTTTGAAGTCGATGTTCTAATGACCTAAACTAGCTATCTTCCCATCACATTCAGCTAGTTCTTTCATCCCATACCCATTTCTCCTTCTCCCAATAGCACTCATCAGTGTCAAGATTTCAACCTGCTCATTTAACTAAAATGAATTTTTTTCAGTGAGCAAAGGTGCCAAAAAATGGAGAGAGGCAAGCCAGGAAATAGACTCTTAACTATAGGGAACAAGTACCAGAGGGAGGTGGGTTGAGGATGGGTGAAATTGGCAATGGGGATTGAAGGGCACACTTGTGATGAGCACAGGGTATTGTATAGAAGTGCTGAATCACTATATTGAACACCTGAAACTAATATTACACTGTATGTTAACTACCTGGAATTTAAATAAAAACAAAAAATAAAAGTAAAACAATAAAAGAATTTGTTCATTATAAATGAATATTAATATATATCAGTATAAATGGTTAGAAAATTGTAAGAGAAAAGTCCTTTTCTGATGCACAGCTGATCAGTGGTTCATCTGATATGTAAATATAGATGTAAGTGTTTTTAAATATTTTTCACTCTGTTTTGTATGTTTCTCTGTTTGCATGGTAAAACAGAACCTGCTAATTATTCCCAACTGAGTAATATGTATTTTGTGAAACTCTTACTGAAGTGCAAGTACTAAATATCATCTATGTTTATATTGTAGGAAAATATCATTATTCAGGATTTCCTTACATGTAAAATATATAAGAACATATCAAAATAAATGAAAATAAGATAATACAATACAGATAGACAAGGAAGTACTCTAAAAGATAAGTAATGTCATTAATAAACTTAATGCTTAACTTAATAGTCTTAATGTCTTAACTAATGCTAAAACATATTCTGTGAAAAAGTTAGATGAAAATGGGGGAAAAAAGTCAAAATTAGGTTCCATAGGAGCCTGAGCAAGGAACTGAGGAAGGACCCAGTGAGTTCCATGGTCCTGCAGTTTCCCCTCTGACAATTTTATCAGGATTTTAAGAAGTTCAGTTAACTCTGCCTTTACATAATAGAAAACTAAAATAGACACTGTACTGGTATTTGGTAAAAAACAAGAAAGATTTTTAAAAAAGAAAAATAAGGTAGACATTAGTTTGACAGTCTTGACAGTCAGTGAACAGTTTTGCATTAAATACTTAACTATATATATAATTGTATGCAATATCCTAAAAACATTGTATTATATAGACCCTGACCTTTTCCCTCAAGGAGCTTACAATCTAGATTTATAGATGACATAGTCTTCTCAAGCATTTTATAAAACAAAAAAGATTAAATAACAGTTTGAAATAATACTATAAGGAACAACATGTGGCATCTTATGTAATAAAGCCATGTGTGAAGACAGAACAATCATGCAGTAATATTACCTATTATGAAAAAAAATACAAGATTACAAATGTATAAAAGAAAGGAGAGGTCACCATTGCTGGACTGATTAAGGACAACTGTAGGGAGAGGTAGGATGTGTGCTAGGCCTGGAAGCTGGTTATAATTTAGATAGGTGAGGGATATAAAGGAAGAAGTGTATAAATATTGTCATACAAAGTAAAGTACCAGAATAACAGTGTGAAAGAATAGATAGAGACCACTTTGGTTTATTTACAGGAATTATAGAGACTCTTCAAATAGAAGAATAGGAGAAAGGTAGTTGCTTCCAGAGTTGATAGAGACTTGAGATCATCATGATAACTAAATATTCTCCAAGATGTTTATTTCACTGGTCCTCAGTTTCTTCATACATGTAACAAGGGAGTTAAAATGTATTAATCTATAAAATGTTTTGTTGCCTTTTTACTGCATAAAGGTGTGATTAAGTCCTAGGGAAATTCTATATAACATGGAGGAAGTCAAGGGTTGGTACTTTGCCAGTCTTTAGAGGGATTGTGAGCGCTAAATCATTTCAGGTTTAAGACAACAGGATGGGAAATCTGTCTTGAAGACATGGTCTTAAAAATCATTTTTATTCACAAGATGAAAATAGATACTCTAATGCATACTTTTCCCCTTTAATCTTGCCTCTGGGGGAAAAAATTCTAATAATGTTTCTAGTTAACAAATCAAATAAAACACAATGACTAACTCTTAATGGCTTTTTAAATGATTGCCCACAACTCTAATGAGTAATTATATCATTTGCTGTAATGGCATTCATGAAATTAATTATGGATTTTGATGGAAAAATATATATGACATTACTGTGAAGAAAAAAGTGAGGTAGGAGTGCTAGGCTATTGATGGCAAATTATACATATTTTGTATAATTACACTTTTATGCAGCCTGCAAGCACTTGCCTTTTACATGTATTGGCTCTACTTCAGCTTTTTAAAAGCATCATTCTCAACATATTTTATTGAATTTGTTGAATGTGGTCATGATAAAAAAATGTAATCTAATTGATCTGTAACACACGTAAAACCTATCCTCATTATACTGAAGGGACTTACTTGAAGGACACATAGTTAATCCATCATTGGTAAAAGAAGACCACTCATGTGGTTGGATTCTATATTTTTGAAATTCTATTTTTCATACTTAGCATAATAGAAGTGCCATGTGGATGATATGTATAATGATTCAAATAAAAAAATGTATACATGGAATTATCTCACTAATATGTCAGTAAGGATTTGTTGCTCATCAATATAATTCTACAGATAATCAAATGTGAAAATGGCTGCTTGATAAACAGTAATGAACATACATAGCCATAATTAATGTTTTCTTTTTTGGTAATTTCACACATTTCTAAGAACACATCTGAGTTTTAGGTCACAACCTCAGAGAATGTATTTCTGAAACAATCATGTAGATCATCAATTGTTGGCAGTTTGGACCTTCTTTAGCTGTGGCCCCAGACCTACAGCATCGTCAGAGTTGACATCATTACACTTCAAATGCTCTTAAACCTTTTCAAATGGAAATCATCCCCTTAATTACAAATTTATCTCTTCAGATCCTGCCCATCATAGCACAAACAATGGATGCCTGCAAAATTAGCTGTTTATCATTTGGCTTCTGGAAGGACAATTCATGAATCTACCTTTGAAGAGTAAGCAACTTCCCTTTGTGAAATCTAAGTTGGTTGTCCTCATAACAAGTCCCTCCTTAATGGTACTATGAAGAAGAATTTGAGTTTCAAACTAGTTTCCACTGTTCTCCTATGGGTAAACAGGATAATTAGATTCTTGTTCCTATACTCTCTTCAAAAGATATCAAAAGGAAAAGGAACATCTAGAGAATTTAAGATGTTTCTTCCAAGGTTATTGTCATTTTTGCTCTATTGCCTTCTCTGACACATAACTCTACTTTAAGGCAAATGTCCAAGAATCCCAAATGAAAGGTAAGGAGAAAGGTGGAGTTTTAAAATTTCTTGTTCTTTTTTTTTCCTTTAAGAAAAATATTTTCTGTAAAAATCTTGGAAATAATATCAGTCAATATTTTATTCAGCCTTTAGTTTTTGTGTAAAAGACCTATAAATCTTTGTTAGATCTTTTCAAATAATCTTGTTTGTTTAGATGCTTATTTTAAACCATAGATCATCAAGAGGAGTTTCTTGAAAAAAATAGTTGTAAAACATAATTGTGACAATTACAGAGGTTAAATAATTAGAAGGAGTACTAAGGGTGTCATGTGGCATAGGCTAGAAATACATATATCCAGATGAGACAAGGGCTTTTTTCACTGAAAATCCCTTGCTAGATGTAAAATAAAGTGGATTAAACCAGAAGTTTAATTCGGGGGGAAAAATCAAACTTTTGGTGAAGAATTCCCAATGAAAATGTCATTGGAAACAATTTCTATGGTTGGAACCAGTCATTATGCATTCACTCTAATGTAATGATCAGGCTCACAAATATTTGGAGATTCTATGTTAACAGTTACTAAATGAACTCCTGAAACTTTAATAGGAAACTGTAAACACATAAAAACAGGTTGTAGTATGCTGACTCTAGCATGTCATTTAATCACAGACCTCTGTTTCTTAGTTATAAGACTCAGACTATTTAAAATGCACATTGGATATTTTGCTAAAGAGATAACAGAAAACTGGGCTAATGAGAGTTTTTTCTTCTAGCTTTAAATTTACCTCTTTCTAACTTTATGAGCAAAACTATTCACATTACCTTCTGTGTACCTCTATGGATTTTACATATTGATGTAAACAACATGATTGTTGACTACCTACTGGATGGCAGGCACTGTGACAGCAAATAAGAGATATGAGAAAATGAAGAAAATACCCTCTCTTCTCTAGAATTTTACAGTACAGGAGTATAAGTTCAGTACAGGTAGGAAGGCTACTTAGAACTGATTACAATAATGTGAGACAATTACTTTGTTATAATTAGTAACTTTCATTTAGTGAGGTCTTCCTACTGCCCTGAATTTTATACTTTATTTCATTTAATCCTCACAACTACATGATGCATGGATTTAATCTGTGCTTTACAGATAATGAGATACTTGGAATGTGTAAAGCCAAATCCTGCAGTTAGTAAGTGGGATATATTCAAATGCATTTCTGTCCAAATATAAATTCAGTTTTCTTAACTATGTCTGCTTCCCCTCTATAGAAACTAGTTCAACCTAAGCAAATCAAGATTTTACAAATAAAGTAACACTGGAGCTGGAACTGTAAGGTGGCTGAAGGATAGGAGAGGGCAGTAAAGACACAGATACGAAAGCTAGAAAGGCATAAATTCATGAAAAGCATAATATAATCAGGAAAGATACTAGTTTTGCATGTTTAGCATAGAATTTTTAATGTGAAAGCATGAGAGATAAATCTGTAAAGGATCTCAGAGGCCGTGCTGAGGGTTATGAGCTTCATTTAAGAGGCCACAGAAGGGCAGTAAAAATGATAATATTATTATTACAATAAATAATTTGGGAAGTGACACCATCTGGTGAATACTTTCAAGGTAGTATTACTGGCCTAGAACTTAGGAACAACCAGATATCTGCCCCAGTTCTCACTTTATTTTTCAGCAAAAGTCTTAGAAGAAATATTATACTCAATGAGACTATTGGTCCAGGGTGCCACCCTACAGGCTAGGCATCTGAGACAGATCTTCAGCTTGTCCCTTTGTTTTTAGGCTTCCTCCTTATCTTCTTAATCCATCCTGCTTATTTTGCCAAATCTACTCATGAAAGTGGTGGTTGGCTCTTAAATCATGTAGAAATTCCTATAGTTACCCTGTGTATCTGGCCCCATATTTAAATCCCATTTTCTCTCAGCAAACCACATTGCAGCATTCAGACAATAATTTTACCCCCACACTCTGTGTCCATGCTGATTGCAAATTACCTTTCTCCTGACATTCATACAGCTAATACCTACTCATTCAGGCTGAGGCTAGTACTATCAATTCCACAAAACTACCTCCTATTACTCAAATGTATGAGCCTTCTGATGCTGAAGTTCTATTGTAACTTACAGATTATCACAATGTAACTCTAAAAACTTCCACAGGTACTTGTTATAAATGCAGACCAACTAGAACTGAACCTCAACTATCCTTCCAGCTCTAAGATTAATTGTATTTGTTGTAACATTCACAGTAGGTGAGAAATAGCTTAGTGCTGAAAGATACAATTTCAAAAAATCTTTAAAACCCCAAACCTTAGGCTTTTGCTACATAGCAGATTTTTGGTTCATATGGTTTTGGCTTTACTTAACATTCTAGAATTCACAGAACAATCAAGACTTTCTACAGCTATTTCCTTTGAACAGAAAATAAAACTCACTCCATAAGGCTAAGGGTCATAGGGAGCCACCTTTGTTTGTAGGTAATCAATACTCAGCTTTGATTTATACCCATCCTCTGGAAAATGGTGTTAAAGGGCAATTGGGGAGCCCCAAAAGGTTAGAAGAAGTGAAAGGCTCTGATAATGTACAGATTAATAGAAACACTTTCTGACATAAGCTTAATATCCTCACAGGCATCCCAGGTTGAATGTGGGCATGTAGTATTAATAGTACCTCTACTTATGATGAAAGACATGAAGATCATGGTTTCTTGCCAGTGTTGGCATTGTCTAAGGAGAGCTCAAGGCTGAAATTTCAAAGCTTTTGTTAGGTGCATTAAGGTGAAAAATTTTAATAGAAACACAGTAGAGGAGACAAGACTTGGTGGGATAGAAAGCTTAAAACAACAGAATATATACCTATGAAAACACAAACAAATGCCAGCGTTCTTAAGAGATACAGGTGTAAGGACATCAGGAGCGATGCCAGGAAGGCAGCATGATGTGTCACATGCACGGAACACAGGGTGAAGGGTGATGAATTACCTCTTACACATCTATAACTTGGTACTGAAGCCTCTGAAGGTCTTGGGCGAACTGTTTATATCTGACTTTCATTTTCTGCCTCTTTCTTGTATAATTCTTAATTCATATTTGCCTGCTCATCTTTAGAAAACTCAATCATCTGTTTTATATAAACTTTGCTCTTGAGTCTCACATATTCCTCACCAGAGATTTTTTTCCCTAGCCCAAACCAGAATTTACCCCTGCTCTATCCATTCATCCAAGGTGTCGGAGGCCAGCTCCAGCAGGTTCAGGGGTCCCTGAAGGATGGACAGTGTCAGAGATAGAGAGAGAGAGAGAGAGAGAGAGAGAGAGTCCCGGAGATTCTTTCTGATCACCAGGGAGGCATCTCTGCTCTGACTGGGGCTCAACTTTATTTTATCATTAAGTGTTTGGGGGAGGCACCTAAGTGGCATTTGCCTTAGACAGGTAGGGGATTTAGATGCCTATCCTAAGGGGAAGGATACCAAACAAAGTTTTCAGCATAAAAAGGGTGAAGTTACTTCTTTGTGGGCAGGGGTCAATAGCTTGTTTGTTTAAGGTGGAAGTATCAAGAAAAATAGGTCTTTCACCTTTGCTCTCATAATCACAAAAGACGAAGTTCCTCAATAGGTTCCTTCACAGGGAGCATATACAAGGCCAGAAAATGCTCCAAGCAGAAACAAATGGCTGGGGGTGGATATTTGCCCTTAACTCTAAATTAGGCTCTTTGTCTCAGGGCCAGACTCAATTGTCTTTGATATGCAAGGTCCATAGGAAGAGGCTTTTTACAATCATCCACAGAGCTTTCATCTAAAATCTCTTTTGTAAAGTCAGGAATATGCTTTTCCTTATGAGGTATCTGTGTTTGGAATATTGGTCTGATATGGAATATTGTGAGGCCTGGTCAAAACCAGCAGCCTCATTTCCAACATGAGCCAGTAGTAGCAGAAAGAGATACCAGTTTTCATTTCTCATGGCAGAAGCTGTGCAAACACTGCCATTTCCTTGCTGTGACTGCCATCCAGAGAGGCCGGTGTGGCTCCTGGCACAAGGTCCGATGAAAAAGATCCATACCTAACATACTAAAAGTTTAAATGCTGTAAACAATATTGTAGTTGCTAATATACAGTTAAGTATCATATTTTACAGTAATCATATCCTATGAAATCACCATGAACACTGAATTATCAAATACCGAAGCCTTACTCCTAGAGGAAATATGGGGTTAAGTTCCTGTGAGGCTCTGATCACAATATTTTCATTGACCAATAAGTATAAACCCTTGTCTTGTGTGTATTTCTATTTAAATACACCTTGTTTAATATATATATTTTTGACCTATTGACATTGAGCTCAAGCCAACAACACTGTAACTCATGCTTAAGGGAAGCTTGTAAGAAATATTTTCTCTGTTAGACACATCACAGCCTTCTTGTGCTTGGAAACACCAGACAACACTTCCACACTATGCTTGAGGACTGTTATCTTCATATTTCCCCTACAAGTGTCAGCTGGATCCATTAATGTTTCTCATTTTCAATATGCCTTCCAATCAATTTCTGAATATGAAAGAAAAGTTTAAAATATTTTAGCCAGTTTTAGCCCATTTAGTTAAAATATGATTGGGTTTATCATTAAATATGTACATATTAATTATCCTAATGCTGAAAGGAAATGTTCCCTTAAGCTTGGTGGTTTCATTATACTGACATGAGGTTACCTATACTGGAATTCTAGATCAAAAATCTCAAGAGTTGATTTCTGGTTATTCCCTATAATAGTAAGGTTATTTCTGGGGCACCTGGTGGATCAGTTGGTTACGTGTTCAACTCTTGGTTTTGGCTCAAGTGATGATCTCACAGTTTCATGAGTTTGAGCCCCATGTTGGGCTCTGTGGTGGCACTGCAGAGCCTGTTTGGGATTCTCCATCTCCCTCTCTTTCTGTCTGTTCCTGTTCACACTGTCTCTGTCTCTTCCAAAAATAAATAAGTAAACTTAAAAAATAATAAGGTTATTCTCTGCTAAGCTGTCTACTGCCTTATCCTCTCCCTGCTCATAGTGTCAATGGCTAGTGTCATGTTACCCTGTGACTGACTTGCTTGCACCATGTACTGCCTTCCTGTCATTACATTCAATATTGCTAGCCCCCTGGATTCTTCACCATCACATTATGCTCATCTTTAAGGATCCTTCATTACTTTATATAGGACCCTTAGTTCTTGGTATTACATACTCTGACTGAAGAGTGATATAACCTTTGAACACTGAAGTTAGGTTGCCAAGTTAAATCTGTGTTTACACCCCAAACAGCCCTCACAAATCTTTCAGTGCCTGTCTTCTGAATTGGACAAATTGATACCAACATTTTGCTTCAATAAAAATTCTTAAGATATAAAATAAACAGTTCTATAAACCATGTATTCAAATTTTGAATTCTATACTGTATTTCTAAGTAGTAAAAAATCTACTATTTGTGCTGTTTTTTGCATCTGTAGGGTTAATAATGGCTGTATAGCACGTGAGTCTGGTGAGGGTTGAAATGTCTAGATTTTAAAAACCTTCTGTTCTCAGGCTTCCTATAATCACTTCTTTCTGGTAATGTCCTACTTACTTGGCTCTCTCATTCTCCTTTCATTTTTATTTTTTTGATGTGATGTGATATAAGATAGTCATTAGTCTCTGACTTCTGATCACTTTTTCCCTTTCACAGCATGCATGCTGACCAAGTCATGTTTCATAATCCCCCCTGATGAGCTAACTATTTCCATGCAACTTTGCTTTCCTTTGCCTCTGCAATGATTTATCGCCTTTCTCACAGTCATTTTCTATAACTACACAGAATCCATTTCTAACAGTAGTGCCCTTTTCCTGGCAGCATCCTATCCCTAGCAACTCTTCAGATTCAATATATGGAAATGATGCATTCCTACTGAAAAGTCTGCTTACTCTAATTAGCACTTTTTTTTTTTTTGCTAAAACAAATACTGCAATCATAAGACCAGCAGTGCATCAGCATCTGTACTTCTTGACTCCAGCACTTTATTTAGCACTTTATCCTTCTTTTCTCACTACCTGCCCAAATGTTATCACTTTGCACTTCTCAATAATCACATAGAAAGTGTATGCACTTGTCTAGTGCATTCATAGACAGTTGGTACTTTGCTGTTGTGGAATGATATTTTCAGATCATTTACCAAAGAACACTTATCAGTGTAACCTCATACTGTCTTGAACTTCAGATTCTATACTAATTCTTCTTTTCTCCAGGTCCTATTAAAAGGCAGATGGGGAGTAGAAAAAAATACTGCTTGAGGACTGATCTTATTTTTCTCAATCAACCTCTCTGGGTAATGACAAAATTAGAATAGTTTCATTATTCTCATCCCAAGATGGGTAGTCCATGGTTCTAGAAGCATTCCTTTCAGATTTTGAAACATCTGAGAATAGATGTGTTATTGAGGTTATCCAGAGGATAACCAAATAAAAACTATACATAAGTAAATATACATTGAGGTCTAATAATACATCTGACACAGTATCAGTGTATGTCTTTTATACTGCTAAATATGATGTATTATTGTCTGTTTGTATATATAATAAAACTTGTACTGGGCACCTGGGTGGCTCAGTCAGTTAAGCGTCTGACTTTGTCTCAGGTCATGATCTCACGATTTGTGGGTTCCAGCGCCGCACTGGGCTCTGTGCTGACAGCTAGCTCAGAGCCTGTATCCTACTCAGATACTTCATCTCCCTCTCTCTCTGACCCCCCGCGCTCATGCTGTCTCTCTCTCAGAAATAAATAAAAAACATTAAAAAAAAAAAACAAAATCTTGTACTGAAAGTACTTAGATAATGTAACGGTCCTATAGACAAACCATACCTGGTCTCTCTGAATATAACCCTTGTGCTTCTTCAGATTCTCCATGCTTCTGTTCCTGTTTTCACTCCTTGATTCGCAAGACTGTGAAGAATTTTACATTGTTGATAATCAGTCTTATGTTATTACCCAAAAAGCCACACAACAGAAAATTTCTGGAATGGTGTATTTATATAGCTACTATAAGTAAATTATGAAACATGCAAATGTCTAATTTAGCAAAGCTGCCAAGATACAATTAAAGTAACCTATTATCCTTATTAGATATGATAATAACTTACAAGATTAAGTTATACTAGTAAGTAATAATATAACATCATTCTTCAATAGACTTGTTTTTTTTTTAAGTCTACTCCATTTTTTTTTAAATTTTTTAAATGTTTTATTTATTTCTGAGAGAGAGAGACAGAGACAGAGACAGAGAGAGACAGGGGGAGCAGGGGAGGGTCAGAGAGAGGGAGATACAGAATCCGAAACAGGCTCCAGGCTCTGAGCTGTCAGCACAGAGCCCGACGCGGGGCTTGAACTCACAAACTGTGAGATCATGACCAGACCCGAAGTCGGATGCTTAACCGACTGAGCCACCCAGGTGCCCCATTCTATAGACTTGTTTGGGACCATGACCTGAGCTGAAATCAAGAGTGGGGTGGTCAACTGACTGAGCTACCCAGGTGCCTCTTGTTCTCTATATTTTTATAGAGTTCAAATATCCCAATATGTCAGGCTTATCCTCTAGACAGAGTGACAGCTAGCTAAGATAAAGAAGTATTAATGTGAACCCCCTGATGCTACAGCCACGTCACAGTTGGAGAGGAAAGCATCCCACACCCCTCCATGTCACAACTCTGCAACAACTGGCCAGGTAAGCATCCTGCCCTCTTCCCCCACAACCCATTGTGTCACAGCCATACCACAGCCAGGGAAGAATCAGGCAAAATGAGGAAACAGAAGAGTATTTTTCAAATTTTGTTTTTTCAAAAAAAAAAAAAAGACAAAACCTCAGGAGAAGACTTTAATGAAATGGAGAAAGGTAAACTACCCTATAAAGAGTTCAAACCAATCGTTATTAAGGTTCTAACTGAACTCAGGAGAAGAATGGATGAACACAGTGAGAACATCACAAAAAAGAAAACATAAGACAGTAACAAACAGAAGTCAGAGAGTTGAAGAATATAAATGAACTGAAAAATACAGTAGAAGGGTTCAACAGCAGACTGAATGAAGCAGAATGGATCAGCAAGAAGGAAGACAAAGCAATGGAACTCACCCAGACAGAACACAAAAAAGAAAAAAAATTTAAAAAGTGAAGCTAACTTAGAGGATCTATAGGACAACATTAATTAGAATAACGTCTGCATTACAGAGCATACAAAAATTTAAGAGGGAAAGAAAGAGGGAAAATATTTATTTGAAGAAATAATGGCTGAAAAAGGAAAGAGACATCCAGGACCAGGAGTCCCAGGGAATTCCAAAGAAGAACTCAGAGACCTGCACCAAGACACATTATGATTACAAGGTAAAAAAATTAAAGATAAAGAGAGAATCTTACAGCAAGAGAAAAACAACTTATTACATACAAACAAAACTCCTTAGGAATCTGAGTGTCACCAGATTTTTCATCAGAAAGTTTACAGGTTAGAGGGATTGGCATGACCTAATCAAAGTACTGAAAGGAAAAACAAACAAGCAAATAAAAAACTTCTGACCAAGATATTCTACCCTGCAAGGTTATTTTTTAGAACAGAAGAGAGATCAAGAGTTTTCCATATAAGCTAAAGCTAAAGGAGTTTATCAGCAATAAACTGGCCCAACGAGAAACATTTAAGGAACTTGTTTACACTGAAAAGAAATGACACTAATTAATGATAAGAAAACATATGAAAGTAAAAATCTCATAGGAAAAGCTAAATATATAGTAAGGGTAGTAGACAAGTCATTTACAAAGATAGTATAATGGTTAAAAGACAAAGTAGCAAAACCAACTAAAATTACAGTTAATTAAAGTGTCTGCCTAGCTTAGTTGGTTGAACATGAGACTCTTAAAGCTACAATAATAAGTAAAGGGATACATTTAAAAATGTTAAGTCAGAAACAAAACATGGTAAGGAGGAATAAAAATGTAGAGTTTTGGAATGTATTCAAATTTAATCCACAATCAACTTAAAACAGAGCTGGTATTTGTCATTTGCAAATATCTTCTCCCGTTCAATAGGTTGCCTTTTATTTTCTATAGAGAACTTATCAAACTCAACAGCCCCAAAACAAATAATCCAGTGAAGAAATGGGCAGAAGACATGAATATACATTTTTCCAAAGAAGACATACAAATGGCTAACAGACACATGAAAAGATGCTCAGCATCACTCATCATCAGGGAAATACAAATTGAAACAACAGTGAGATACTATGCCTGTCAGAATGGCTACAATTAATAACACAGCAAACAACAGATGTTGGCAAGGATGCAGAAAAAGGGGAACCTTCTTATATTGTTGGTGGGAATGCAAACTGGAGCAGCTACTCAGAAAAACAGTACAGAAGTTCTTCAAAATGTTAAAAAATAGAACTACCCTATGACCTAGCAATTGCACTACTAGGTATGTACCCAAAGGATACAAAAATACTGATTTGAAGGGTATATACATCCCACTGTTTACAGCAGCATTATCAACACCAGCCAAAAGTTATGGAAAGAGCCCAAATGTCCATATACTAATGAATGGATGAAGATTTCACACACACACACACACACACACACACACACACACACAGTGGAATATTACTCAGCCATCAAAAACAACTAAATCTTTTCATTTGCAATGATGTGGATGGAGCTGGAGTGTACTATGCTAAGTGAAATAAGTCAGTCACATAGACAAATACCATATGATTTCATTCACATGTGGAATTTAAGAAATAAAATAGATGAACATAGGGGAAGGAAGAAAGAAAAGAGAGAGAGAGGAAGGTAAATCATGAGACTATTAGCTACAGAGAACAAACTGAGGGTTGCTAGAGGGGAGGTGGGGGAGGTATGGACTAAACTGGTGATGAGTATTAAGGAGGGCACATGTTCTGATGAACACTGGGTGTTATATGTAAGTGATGGATCACTAAATTCTTCTCCTAAAACTAATAGTGCACTATCTGTTAGCTAAATAAAGTTTTAATAAAAACTTTAAAAAATAAAATAAAATATAAAATAAAATACTGTTACATTTGTAGGATGTTTTATGTAAAACTTATTGTAACCATAAAGCAAAAACTTATATTAAACACACAAAAGAAAATAAGAAAATAATCTAAACACAACAGTAAATAAATTTATCAAAAAATAGGGGAAGAGATAAAGAGAAGGAATGAACAGAGCAGAACTACAAAAACAGCCAGAAAACAATTTAGACAATGGTGATAACTGCATACCTATCAATAAATTACTTTAAATCTAAATGGACTAAATTTTCCAATCAAATGACAGAGAGTGGCTGAATGGATTTTAAAAAAGATCTATACTTTGCCTATAAGAGACTCACATTAAAAGTAAGTACATAAACATAAAAAAAAGGAGGGCAGCTGGGTAGCTCCGTGGGTGAGCATTCAGCTCCTGATTTCAGCTCAGGTCATGATCTTACAGTTTATGAGATCAAACTTCATGTCCAACTCTATGTTGACAGTGCAGAAGCTGCTTGGGATTCTCTCTCTCCCTTTCTCCATGCCCCTCCCCTGCTTGTGCTCTCTCTCTACAAATAAGTAAATAGGGGCACCTGATTGGTGCAGCTGGTAGAGCACTTGACTCTTGATCTCATCTCAGGTCATGATCTCACAGCTGGTGGTATGCAGTGCAAAGCCTACTTGGGATTCATTCTCTCTCTCCCTTTCTCTCTGGCCCTCCTGTGCTCATGCATCCTCTCTCTCAAAATAAATTAATAAACATTGAAAACAAACAAATAAATAAACATTAAATAAAAGGAAGTGCACGCAGATTGAAAGAGATGAGCAGATATGTTTCCAAAGAAGACACATAGGCCCAGAGGCATATGAAAAGATGCTCAACATCACTAATTATCAAGGAAATGTAAATAAAAACTACAATGTGACATCAATTCACACCTGTCTGTAAAAGAGAAAAGAAATAAAAGTGTTGACAAAGATGAGGAGAAACTGGAACACTCATACAATGTTGGTGGGAATATACACTGGCACAACCACTGTGGAAAACAGTATGCAGGTTCTGCAAAAAATTTTTAAAAAATAGAACTACTAAATGATCAGTAATTACACTTCTGGGTAACTATCTAAAGAAAATGAAAACTCTAAATATATTTATATACACACATACATCTCTCTCTCTCTCTCTCTCACCCACACATACAAACACACACACACACACACACACACATTCCAATGTTCACTGCAGCATTATTTACAATGGCCAAAATATGGAAGCAACCTAATGTCCATCAATAGATGGATGGATAAAGAGATGTGACACACATACACATGCATGAGCACACACACACACAACAAATGAATGGATAAAGAAAATGTGACACACACAGATATATACACACAATGGAATATTACCCAACCATAAAAAAGAATGAGATCTTGCCATTTGTGACAATATAGATGGATCTTGAAGGTATTATGCTAAGTGGAATAAGTCAGAAAGATAAAGACAAATACCACATAATGTGACTCATAAGTGGAATCTAAAAATCAAAAGAAGCACAAATAAAAGAAAACCCAGAGAAAATACAGAGAACAGACTGGTGTTTGCCAGAGGGGAAAGGTGTTGGAGGGCAGAAAAATTGGTTAGAGGATCAAGAGGTACAAACTTCCAGTTATGAAATAAATAGGTCATGGAAATTTAATGTACACTATGAAAAATATAGTCAATAATATTGTTTCAGCTTTGTATGGTATCATATGGTAACAACTTATTATGGTCAGTTGGCACTGTATGCAAATGTTCGATCACTATGTTGTACACATGAAACTAATATAAATGGTATACCATTAAGAAAACAGATTAAAAAAAGGAAACAGAGACATAATAGATTGTAGCTGCTAAAGATTCCTCATCTATATTTTATCTGGATCTTATAAATATCCAATATTTTGAGTCAGGTTTTGTCATACCTACTGAACATCAAATAGAGTATATAATAAGCATTTCTATTAACTTTTATTTACACACCAAATATTTATTGGCTGTCTGTATATGCCAGATATAGTGGGGCATGCTAAAATACCTATAGACACATTTTAACTCATTACTCTTAAGCTTCCTCTGCCAAGGTAACTATTTTGTCAATCTCTCATGTAACAATGACTAGTTAACAGTGATGTCTTAAGAAAAATGAAAATCATCAGAGCTATGACAGATTCTTCTCTTTCTCTAAGTTCATTCAACATCTCTCTTGACTTTTCTGCTATTGAAATTTTTGTTTATCTCTCCAAGGACACCGTGAGATTCTTCAGAATAGAAGTATCTTCTTTATGTTTAGTACTATAAATGGCAACAATAGATGCCCAATATAACTACTGAACTAAAAGGAAAATTCTCCATTCTCAACATACGGAACTAATCCATACACTGATCATCTATTGTAGAAACCATCACAACTGCCTCTGTGAACTTCTACTTCATTCTTTTCACTACAGGTTTTCCAACCTTACCTTTAACAACTCAGATCTGATTGGAATCGTTCAAATACAGTTAGACTCCAGTTAGCTAGTCTCTACCCCCACTATTTTAACTAATAAAAATCATTTATTTTTTTGGAAACAATTCTCCAAATGAAGCAAATAATAATGCATTTTCCAGCCTCCCATATAGTTAGGAGTGACCATGTGATTAGCTAGTCATTGAGATGTAAGAAGAGTTATTCTTGGAAAGTTCTTTAAAAGTTTTTTCTACTTTTGATCACAATTAGAATTCTGGAAGATATGATGGATCACTCATGAGACAACTTAGAGAATGGAAAGCACTACTAAAGTAAAAGGAGCCTTAGTCAATGAGGATGAAGTTGGCATCTTTTTTTTTTAAGTTTATTTCTTTATTTTGAGGGGTGTGGAGCAGAGAGAGAGAGGGAGAAAGAGAATACCAGAGGCTCCAGCTGTCAGTACAGAGTCCAATGTGGGCTTGATCTCATGAACCATGACAGCATGACCTGAGCCAAAATCAAGAGTTGGAAGATTAACTGACTGAAGCACCCTCAGTTGCCATCTTATTTTTGGCCTGTATGAGAGAAACATAAACATAAGTTTTATTTAAATAATAATTAGAATTTTCTCTCAAAACAGCTACTTATATCTATACCTGAGCAGGCAAAATAGGTCAAAATTAAATAATAGTCTGTAATAGTAATTGGTTTTTTAAAAAAATTATTGTTTTATTTATTTCTGAGAGAGAGAGAGAGAGAGAGAGAGAGAGAGACAGCAGGAGCAGCGGTGGGTCACAGAGAGAAGGAGTCACAGACTGAAACAGGCTCCAGGCTCTGAGCTGGCAGTTAGCACAGTGCCCGACACGGGGCTCGAATCCACGAACTATGAGATCATGACCTGAGCCAAAGTCAGACGCTTAACCAACTGAGCCACCCAGGCGTCCTGTAATAGTAATTGTTAATAATAGTATGTAACAATAGTAATTGTCAATAATAACCTGTTAACGATAATATGTATGTTAATAATAACATGTAATATGTTGAAAAGGACACAAAAAAGGGAAAGACAATGCATGCTCATGGGTTGGAAGAACAAATATTATTAAAATGCCTACATTACCCAAAGCAATCTACAAATTTAATGAAATCAAAATACCAACAGAAAAACAAATATCAACAGCATTTTTCACAGAACTGGAACAAAAATCTTGAAATTTATATTGAACTACAAAAAATCCCTTAATAGCTAAAGCAATTCTGTAAAAGAAAAGAAAAGCTAGAGGTATCACAATTCTAGACTTCAAGTTATATTACAAAGCTGTAGTGACTAAACCACTATGGTACTGGCACAAAAACAGATACATAGATTGATGGAACAGAATATAAAACCCAGACATAAACCCACAATTATATGGTTAGTTAATCTTCGACAAAGCAGAAAAGAATATCCAATGGAAAAAATACAATCTTGTCAACAAATGGTGTTGGAAAAACTGGACAGGTACATGCAAAAATACAAAACTGGACCACTTTCTTTCCTTTCTTTTTTTTTAAGTTTACTTACATACTTACTTTTACTTACTTACTTATTTATTCATTCATTCATTTATTTATTTATTTAGCAAACATGAATAGGGGAGGGGCAGAGAGAGAGAATCCCAAGCAATTCTCTCAATCCCAAGCAATGCTCTGCATTGTCAGTGTAGAGTCTGATGCAGGGCTCAAACCCACAAACTGTGACATCATGACCTGAGCCAAAATCAAGAGTCCTATGTTTAACTGACTGAGCCACCCAGGTGCCCCTGGACCACTTTCTTATACCATGTACAAAAATAAACCCAAAATGAATTAAAGACTTCAAGGTGGCATGAAACCATAAAAAAGTCCTAGAAGAGAGTACAGGCAGTAATATCTCTGAAATCAGTCATAGCAACATAGTCCTACATATGTCTCCTGAAACAAAGAAAACAAAAGCAAAAATAAACTATTAGGACTACATCATATAAATAAAAAGCTTCTATCCTGATGAACATGGATGCACAATTTCTCAATAAAATACTAGCAAACAGAATCCAACAACGCTTTAAAAAATCATTCACCACATCAAGTGAAATTTATTCCTGAGTTTCAAGGGTGGTTCAATATTCACAAGTCAAGCAACATGATACACATTAATATAAGAAAGTATAAGAACCATATGATCATTTCAATAGAGGCACAAAAAGCATTTGACAATGTACAACATATATTCATAATAAAAACCCTCAACAAAGTAGGGGTGGAGAGAGTGTACCTCCATGTCATAAAGGCCATCTATGAAAAATCCACAGCTAATATCAACATCAATGGGGAAAAACTGAGAGCTTTTCCTATATGATTAGAAACAAGACGAGGGTATCTCTTCTCACTACTGTTATTTAACATAGTACTGAAGTTCTAGCCACAGAAATCAGACAACAAAAAGAAAAATTAGTAAGGAAGAAGTAAAATTTTCACTATTTGCAGATAACATGATATTTTATATAGAAAACCTGAAATATTCAACCAAAAAAACCCCTCCTAGAACTGATACACAAATTCTGAAAAGTTGCAGGATACAAAAATCAATGCACAGAAATCTGTTGTGTTTCTAAACACCAATAATGAAACAGCAGAAAGAGAAATTGAGGAATCAATCCCATTTACAGCTTCACCAAAAAATAGTAAGACACTTAGGAATAAACCTAACTAAAGAAGTGAAAAACTTGTACTCCGCACACCTTAAAACAGTGATGAAAAAAATTGAAAAGGACACAAAGAAATGGAGAGACATACCACAAAAAATTGAAAAAAATCAAATGTTCTTAAAACTTTGGGGACTATATAACAAAATAAAAACTGAATGAATCCATAAAATTGCATACTGCTAAGCAATAAAGGAACAGATCAATGATACTTACAAGATGGATGGATGCCACATGAATTAAGCCAAGTGAAAGACACCAGACTTGAAAAACATTTATATGACATTATAAAGTGGTAAAATTCTAGGAGCACACCATGGATTAGTGGTTGCCAAGGGTTAGGAGTGAGGTAATTTATCAATACAAAGAGGAATTGGAAAAACTTGGGGCTTGATGTAAGAGTTTTATATGTTGACTGTGGATGTCTACATGACTTTATCAGAACTATTGGAACTGATCATTTTAAGTATGAATATTGTTGTACATAAATTATGCCTTAATAAATTAGTGTGACTCAATAAAAGAAGTTATATATGTTCTTAGATGAACACATATATTTGAGAATGAAACTTCTGGAAGCACTCTGTTTCTGCCACAGTAAATCTTACTTGGCAGTTTTCATGAATTGTGAAAAGAGAAGTTAAAAAACTGAGTTAAACATCTATCACAGTAAATTAGAAACATAAAAAAGTAGAGAAGTAAATTATACATGAAAGAGAATAAATTAATAAAAATATAAATCTAACACAGTGAAAAGGAACAAAAAAGCCAGAAGCTGATTCTTGTAAAGGCATTAATAGATGTCTATTTTGATTGACCAAGAGAAAAAAGACAAAGCACAATTAATATAAGGAATGAAAGGAGTGATGCATATTATGGAGATACTAAAATAAAACAAAATTATTTTGAATAACTTTATGTCAATGTTATTTGAAATTTAAAATATGATATAGACAAATTGATAGAAAGTAAACTTTTTCAAAAACTGTCAAGAGAATTTGAAATCCTAAGCTTAGATGGCACCATTAGCATGTTGTATATAGCATTTGCATAAAAATGAATTTGATATCATTAATTCTCCATTAATTCTCCAGTGATTACAAAGAAGTATATACTTCAGAACTCCTTTCATGTAGCCAGTGTGTCCTAGAAAACACTGTAAAAAAATGGCAGCAGAAGAAAGGAAAGTAGTCTAATCTACATAATCATAAACAGCTGTAAATTTCTAAGCAAAATAGTAATTCCGAATCAAGTAATAAATAGAATACACTTCATAAATGAGTTTATTCTATAACTTTGATTCACTACTAGAAAATCATCAAAGTAATCTACCATATGAAAAGACAAAAGGATGCATATAACATATGATAAATTCAAATTATATAAGAAAAAAATGTTGATAAAATTCAATATACTTTGAGGCTAAAAATCAAAACAAAAGATTTTCATTTCCACAAAGTAAGGCACTTGGAAGTCACCACTCTGTCCTTAAGAACAAGTAGGGGCACCTGGGTGGCTCAGTTGGTTGACTACCAGACTTTGGCTCAGGTCATGACTTCACAGTTCGTGAGTTCAAGCCCCATATCGGGCTCTGTGCTGAGAGCTCAAAGCCTGGAACCTGCTTCCGATTCTGTCTCCCTCCCACTCTGCCCCTCCCCTGCTCATACACACACCCGCACACTCTCTCTTTCAAAAAAAAAAGCTCAACAGACTGAAAACTAAACTACTTTTCTTGGATCTGTAAGACAGGGGAGGACACCGAACAAACCAATGCCCCTAAGACTGGAGAGAACACAAGCTGATGGAGTAACAGATTCCTGTATCAGAGACTCATAAGCAGAAATTATAGGAGGACCCAGTGCCAGGATAGGGAAACCTAAGCTGGAATTGATAAACTGATGCTGGAGGCTTGGTATAGATCAATCTGAGACTTAAAATCCCATGGGGAGGGGCATCTGGGTGGCTCAGTTAACTAAGCATCTGACTTCATCTCAGGACATGATCTCACAGCTCATGAGTTTGAGCCCCACATTGTGCTCTCTGTTGCCAGCATGGAGCCTGCATTGGAACCAAGACAGAGGAGCCTGCTTTGAGTCCTCTGTCCCCCTCTCTCCCTGCCTCTCCCCTGCTAATGCTCTCTCTCTCTCTTTCTGTCACACACATACTCTTTCACACAAATAAATACACATAAATTTTTTTTTCAAAAAAATAACCACACACAGGGACCCAGACATTGGAGTGGTCCCCCAAATACCATGAGGCTTAATCTTCTGGAGCTCTATCAGATTTCTACAGTAAACATCAGAGGAAAAGTGCTTCATACTTTTGTAAGGAGGAGGAGAAAAGGAATCATTTTGAAATATCACAGAGCACTGTCCTTATCAAGCCCTGCCCTCAGGAGAAACTAATTAACCAAAACCTAACCATCTGAGGTAGTATCAGAGCCTAAGTGACTTGGTGAAAGGGAAATACTGAAGGTTAGCTAACTCTAACCATTCCGGCCATCTAAAAAATTGAGAAATTCTCTGTATTTACCCAAAGGAGTTGAAAATTTTTATCTACACAAAAACTTATGCATAGATGTTTATAGCAACTTTATTCATAATTACCCCATTTTTTAAGCAACTAAGATTTCTTTCATCAGATGAATGGATAAATTGTGATATCCTAACAATGGATTCTAAGTATTAAAAATAAATGAGGTATGAAGCTATGAGGAGACATGAATGAACTTAAATGCATACTACCAAGTGAAAATAGTCAATCTGAAAAGGCTAACTAAATACTAGATAATTACAACCATATGACCCTCTAGAAAAAGCTAAACTATGGATACAGTGAAAAGACCAGTGATTGGCAGGGATTAGGGGTGAGAAGGAATGAATAGGCAGAAAACAAGTGTTTTAGAGCAATAAAAATACTCTCCATAATATTATAATTATGGGTAAATATCTATCCACAGATGAATGGATAAAGAAGATGTGGTATATATACACAAGGAATATTAATCATCCATAAAAAAAGAATGAGATCTTGCCATTCGCAACGACATGGATGGACTGAAAAGGCATAATGCTAAGTAAAATAAAGCAGAGAAAGACCAATACCATATTACATCACTCATGCATGGAATTTAAGGAAGACAAATGAACAAAGAAAAAAAAGAGAGAAACTAAAAAACAGACTCTTAAATACAAAGGACAAACTGGTGATTATCAAGGGGCAGGTGGGTTGGGGATAGGTGAAACAGATAAAAAGAATTAAGAAACACTTACCCTGATGAGCACCGAGTAAAGTACAAAAGTGCTGAATCATTATATTGTACACCTGAAGTGACTATAACACTGTATTTTAATTATAGTTCAATTAAAAAAAGACTGAAGAGCTATTTCAAATTGAGAGACACTGAATAAACACAATGGTGAAATGTAACTTTCAATCCTAGATTGGGTCCCTTTACTGTGAAAGAGAGTATTGGGACAATTGGTAAAATTTGTATATAGCCTGTGGACCACATGCCAGTAATATATCAGTGTTAGTTTCCTCAATTGGATGATTGTTTTATGATTATGTAAGAGAATGTTCTTGATGATAGGAAAAATTAAAGTACTTGGATATGATGGAATATCATGCAAACAAAAAAAGCAAAAAAGATCTTTATACCAGTCTCCCACCTTCTCTGGGAATCTGAAAATATTTTAAATACAAATAATGACTGAGGAAATGTCAATAATATTAAATAAGATGCACCTGCTATGGTGACAATAATTTAAAAGTGTAATCATACTAATTTTTGGTGTCAGCAATAAGAAGTCTCATATGCTACTGGTGGGTGTGTAAGTAACACTGCTTAATTCACATTAGAAAACAAATTGAAATTATAGAGCAAATTTGAAGGTATGCCATCTCTATAATCCAGCTCTGGTAAAGAGATTTTTCATGGTTCTGACAACCTTTTCTCCTTGGTTTAATTCCCATTATTATGTTAAATTACACAACAAAAGGGATTTTACAAATGGCATTTAAGGTTACTAATTAGTTGCTCTTAAGACAGGGAGATTGTCTGAGTGAGATGTATGAAATCACATGATCCCTTTTAAATCAGAGACTTTCTTCTAGCTAGTGGTAAAATAGGAAGTCAGAGAGGTTAGGAGCATGACAGGAATTTGAATTTGTCACAGGGGATATACTTTGTATGAGTGTCCTCCAGGACCTAACAGAGGTCCTGGCTGACAGCCAGCAAGGAACGAGGGAGACCTCAGTCCTACAACAACCAGCAACTCACTTTGCAAAAAACATGAACAAACTTGACACAGATTGTTCTTCAGAGCCTCTAGGAAAGAGTATAGCCCAGCAAACACCGTAATAATGGTTTTATGAGACTCTGAGTCAAGAAATTATCTGAGTGTGTACAGGCTTCTCACCTACAGAACTGTGAGATACTGAATTTATGTGATTTAAGTTGTCAACTTTGCAATAATTTGTTATACAGCAGTAAAATTAAACAATTTAAAAATTTAAGCAATAAAAAACAAATACACTAGCCATTCCACCTCTAAGTATACACTGAAAGAAAATGTGTGTGTGTGTGTGTGTGTGTGTGAGAGAGACAGAGAGAGAGAGAAAGAATGACATAACCACATTCTTCTAATAGCTCAGAAACATAAACTCATATATATCAATAATTTAATTATGACATATTCATTCAATGGAATACTCTGTAATGCAAGTAAATAAACTACAGCTACAGAAATGAGGATAATCTTACAATGTTGAATAAAAAGGATATAAAATAATATGTACAATATGAATCTATTTGCATAAAGTTCAAAAACATGCAAAGTCAAGCTATATTTTTAGGGATGCTTATATAGGTATTTATTAGTATAAGTTAAAACAGGAAATGATAAACACAAATCTCTGCATTGTGATTTTTTTATGTACCATAAGTAGTTCTTTATGCTTGTAGAGACTAAACAAATAAAAGGAAAATTATAATTAAGACAAAAAATATTTCACAGAAATGAAAAAGAATTCTAGCATTGAATAGTACAACTAGACCTAAAATTTTTTTAGTACTTAAGGATAGTTAGGATATCAGGCAGATCTTGGACTTCTAAATATCTTCTCTTGTCCCCAGCTATCAAATATCGGCAGCTGAAATTCTTTTGGTGTTATTCCTTCTAAATGAGGAATAAAGATCAAATATTAAAGTAACTCTTCTATGTCAAATGTAACTTATCAGAACTACTTTTTTGAGCATGAACAGTTAAACCTCAAATACTTAATACTTATTGGATGTTGGACATTGAGATGAAACAGAATGTATTGAAAAAAAATATGGGTCTCACAGAAGTCTGAAAGGAAATTAACTTAAAAGGGACATTAAGCACATTGAGAAAGCACTTCACTTACATCATAACCCCAATGTTGGATCCTCTCCCTTTATTCAATACACAGAGTTTGGGCCAAAATAGCTCTTATCCTATTAAAAGAAATACTGAATGAAAGAAATATTCAAAAAAGGTAGTGATTATGTAGTTATGCATAAATATGGGACTCAACAATGAGCTTACACTTGGAAAGGAAATCTCTAACTAGAAAACAGAGAATACAGATTTTTAAACTTCTTTCATAAGAAAATACCATTTGTAATATAGAAATACAAAGAAGAAAGATGACAGAAAAGGGAAATGGAAATGTAAAGAATCTCCATCCCTAAAACCTGTAAGCAGAGAATTTATCTTCAGTGGTTCATATCAGGATTTTATATCTTTATCAAATCTAGAATTCTTCATTCACAACCCATCCAGGTTTATGTTGATAAAGGCAAACAGATGGTTAGGAAATTATATGACTAACAACAGGCTAAAAAGAGCCATCAGAATGAATGAACAATTACCTATCATCAAATGTACAATACACATTCTATTTTGAAAAAAGTGTACTATAAGAATTTGCTTTAAAAAGAAGGCTGACTTATGAAGTTCCAGGAGCACCTTTTAGACAAGGAACTGAAAATCCCTCAGAGGCCACTATAAAAAGGTGGGGGTGAATGTATATAAGATGAAGATCCTATGGGCAAGCTGCAGTCTCATTACCCCTCTACTAATCAGATAATCAGAACACTTCCTTCTTTCACATTAATATATGGGGTATATAAAGAGTCTAGCAAAATGGTTAGAAGCTCAAGATGTGATTTAAATATGCAGTAAAGAATGAGTTAAATCCTCTTCTCTAGTAACGTCTGCTCTAAAAGTACATATGTACCCCATGGCTAAAAGCTGTGACACTCAAGCTAAAGTAAGCTGTTTATGGGTAAATCCTTCCTAGGTGAAGTACAGAGGCTTCTCAACCTCACAGGTGATGTTGTCCTTCTATTCATAGGTGATGGATGTTAAGTTATATTCCTTGAAATACTGAACCTCTTATGTTATCCAGTCAACTCATTATCTACCCAACTGGAAAATCTAATAGCAAAACCAAACTGAGATCCAGAGGGTGTCTTGGGAATAGGCGGTTGGCTCATGGGTGTTAATGAAGTGTGTGGTGGAACAAAGTCAGGAAGAAGAAGGACCTGGTTTTCAGCTTTCCCAAGCCACACTGAGTGCCAGAGTCTTCTGTCCTACCACAAGGCTTGTTAAAACAGGGTAAGGAAGGAAGACCAGTAAGACAATGTAAGATCTATTAGTGTCTCAAGGCTCTGGGCTAGGCTGATATGACCTCAGCTTTGAAGAGTCTTTTGCAAACCTGGGATAAACCCATCCTCTTAATTTTCTTTCTTTTTGTAAAGTTTATTTATTTATTTTGAGAGAGAGAGTTCAAGAGTGTGGGGGAGGGAGAAGGGCAGAAAGAGAGGGATAGAGAGAATCTCAAGCAGGCTCCAGGCTATCAGTGCAGAGCCTGACGCAGGGCTCAAACTCAGGAACCACAAGATCGTGACCTGAAATCAAGTAGAATGCTTAACCAACTGAGCCACCCAGGTACCCCTTAATTTCATTTTTCTTAAATTATTATCTGTCTTCTGTCATTTTCTTTCTTTTGCTGATAAAGACTTTTGAAAATGAAAGATTAGACAGTAGCCTGTTAACCTCTGCTTGTGGCCCTTACCTGATAAAATTAAGTACAGTCCCTATATNTTTATTTAAAGGTTCAGTAACAACATGAGGTCAGAGAAAGGAGTTTTTACAATGGGAAGCCTTTTGCGATAACAAGTTTTTGATATTCTGTAGAATTATCCTAGTCATAGTGAATTTACAACCAAGGAATTAAAAGGATGCTCTTAGTGAAAAACAGGATAATATTTTTTTAAATGTTTTTTATTTATTTCTGGGAGAGAGAGAGAGAGAGAGAGAGACAGCGTGAGCAGGGGAGGGTCAGAGAGAGAGGGAGTCACAGACTGAAACAGGCTCCAGGCTCTGAGCTGGCCGTCAGCACAGAGCCCGACGCGGGGCTCGAACCCACGAACCGCGAGATCATGACCTAAGCGAAAGTCGGACGCTTAACCGACTAAGCCACCCAGGCGCCCCAAAACAGGATAATATTTAAGTTGTACATAGAGAAGCTAGGAGTCATTACGTCTGGCTCACAAGAGGATGAATGTTTTTGAACTGGGTTGTTTGTGGAGACCTATTTGATGCTGAATGTGTGTACACTGTGGAGGCCCTAAATGTGTTAACCTTTTGCTTTTGGGTTAGGTGTTAACTACTCTTATCTATCCTCATCCCAGCTGCCAGTAAGGGAGGGTGTTTGCAGAAAGTATGCCTTGGGGAAGGGACTGACATACATCACCAGTTAGAAGAAGGTGTTAAGTGTTAACTTAAGTTCTGCCCCCCGTTTGTTCCTAAACTCTAAATTAGGCTCTTTGTCTTTGGGGCCAGGCTCAATTGTCTTTGATATGCAAGGTCCATAGGAAGAAGCTTTTGACAATCACCCACAGAGCTTTTATCTAAAATCTCTTTTTGCAAAGGCAGGAATATGCTTTTCCTTATGAGGTATCTGTGTTCAGAATATCGGTCTGATATGGAATATTGTGAGGTCTGGTCAATACCAGCAGGCTTATATCCAACATGAGCCAGTAGTAGCAGAAAGAGATACCAGTTTTCGTTTCTCATGGCAGGAGCTGCAAACACAGCCATTTCCTTGCTGTGACTGCCATCCAGAGAGGCCAGTGCGGCTCCCAGCATACACAGACAGAGGAGGAAAATAAAACAAAGAACATAAGTTAATATGTAACCATATGTTACGGAGTGAATAGGCCTTCCTGCTTACAATTTGTTCTGGGGCTCACAGCCAAATACAAAATATATGACATCCCAGAGTTAGCTCTTAGTGCAGACTGTCTTCTCACCCATGTCATGAGAGCCCCAACACAGAGGATCATCAAAGTCAGTGACTATAAAGTAATAATAAAACTATTCCATGATCAGATTGCACTTAGTTGAGACTGCTGAATAAACCAGTAATGGGTCTTTCCAATTAACAATCGTCCACACATTTAATTTCTTCACTCCTGTAACAACTTCTTTTTTATAAGGTCATTTCAATTGGAAAATACAGAATCCTGCAAATCTCTCTGTTCCCTAATCCCTCAAGTGGTTGTCTAAGATCACAGCAAGAAGTGCCTTAATTGGTTATACTGACTTAAGAATGGGATGATGCTGCTAATGAACTGTGAGATAAGGATTCTGGCCAAGTCTGCTAAACAGGATGGTACGCTTATCATTTTTTTCCCTTCTCTGAAGCCCAAGAGGGAGTGGGGATTAGCATGTAAGTATGTAAGTAGGATTGCTAGATATACCAAATATAAATATAGAATACCCAGTTATATTTGAATTTCATATAAACAATGTTTTATAATTATGTCTCAAATATTGCACAGAACAATCTTAAAACCAAAGATTTAGATTTTGTTTACCCAAAATTAAAGATAAACTGAGTGTCCTATATTTTATCAATGCTGCGGCATGTCAGTGATCTCTAACTATAGGTTTGCATTTAGGTCTATCAGCAAATATTTCCTATAGATCTATTCATCTACATATGGGGCCAACTTTATTAGTAAGAAACAAAGCAACATATTTTTCAATATATTTGATGGAAATGGGAAGAAGGAGTGACATAAGAAATGTCAGATTGATTGAAACCATCTTATGATATAAAGCTTCAAATTTTATCATTAGTGGTCCATTTCTTTCTTGTCTTTTATTGGAATTCCTTTTTAAATAGGAACTGTTAGTTTGTAGTAGTCACTGATTTCTGATGCAACTGGATTTAAAAATGGAATTCTCTTTTGTGCCAGTTTCATGTGAGTTCCACAGATACCAAAAATAAGCAAGTATTTTTATAGACCTAAGGTGATAGTTGTCTATGTAAGCTTTGGAAATAGTTATCTTAAAATCCTGTTAGTAAAAATTAGCCTAGTTCCCAGCTCAAGAGCATAAAATTATTAAGATTAAAGTAGCTGGGAGAGAGGATTTTTTTGAGAGGATAGACCTTAGTATTCAGTGAGATACCTCCTTTCATAAAAAAAAAGATGGAGGCTTGTTTTCTCTCATATCAACCTTAGTAAGAAGAGTTTCAAGGAGATCTTTTAGAGAACATAATGTTTTTCCTGAGTGGAATGCTATCTACTTTAAGCATTAAACAAATAAATGAAAGGAAAAGAAAAAAAAAACCTGATCTATAAGTACAAGTCTGGCTGAAGTGGTTTGTGGAGACAGGTTGTAACATTATTTGGGGAAATTATCTGTGCTCTCACTGAAAGTAGGCCATAGTTTTATGTTCCTAGGAGACTAGGTATGAGAGCAGTGCCAGTTAGAAGTAGTTTTAAAATCTCAAGAGGGTTTCCTACAAGAAGTGAAGCTAGTTAGTCAGAGGCTGAGGGAAGCTAACGTGTGGCCAACCAAAAATACAGGCTTTGGCCATTTCTAGGTAGTTCCAGTTGTAGACATTCAGGAGCAGATCTCCAGGACATTGATGGAAGTACTAGGAGAGACATATTCAGCTTTAAGCAATGGCCAAAGCCAGGGGAAACAAAGCTAGTTCAAAGAATGCCAGTCTCACATGATATTGCCTGCACTTATCTCTGTGTCCTTCGTCTCTGAAACTACAGAAACTCAGTGAGTGGAGGAGGATGGAAGGAGGACTTCATAGACAGGGAAACAGAAAAAGATGCAATCGTAGGCCATCCTCAAATGTCAACTACCAACCTAATATAGGCCCAAGCTGAGGGAGAAGTCAGAGAAACTTAAACGTGAAATGAAGTTCTGAGTTTCTGCTATTCTCCAAAAAGAAATATTATAAATACTACATGAGTCTCTTCTTGGGTTAAAAGTAACCAGAGGACTGTTTATTATCTAATGATTACAGAAAGTTCTGCAAGTTGCCCAGGACAGACCTTGCAGAGTGGTGAGGAGTAAATGACTGACATAGTACAATTGTAAGGTAAAACAGAGACTTTTGTCTGATCTCTACAGCAGGGGTCAACTCACTTTTTTATAAAGGGCCAGATAGTAAATATTTCAGGCTTTGGAGATAAACAAGAACATCATGTAGATTATTATAATAATAGTTAAAACACAAAATGTTTATTAAATGAATTCCAATGTAATAACAACTAGGAATTTTATTTTATATTTTGGTAATACAGGTCTACAAATGAGAATGGAATTCTTTTCTTAAAAAATTATTTATATATTGGGTGCCTGGGTGGCTCAGTCAGTTAAATGTCTGACTTTGGCTCAGGCCATGATCTCATGGCTTATAAGTTCAGCCCTGCATCAGGCTCTGTGTTGACAGCTCAGAGCCTAGAGCCCACTTTGGATTCTGTGTCTCCTTCTCTCTCTGCCCCTCCCCACTTGTGCTCTGTCTCTTAAAAATAAATAAATGCAAAAATATAATATTTATTTATTTATTTGAGAGAGAGAGAATATGAGTGCACATGCACATGAGCAGGGGAAGAGCAGAAAGAGAGAGAGAGGAAGAGAGAATCCCGAGCAGGCTACACACTGTCAGCACAGAGCCTGACTAGGGCTTGGTCTAAAAAATTGTGAGATCATGACTTGAGCTGAAATCAAGAGTCAGATGCTTGACTGATTTAGCCATCTACATGCCCTGAGAATGGAATTCTATTTTAATAGATGATATTTTACAGGATTGGGCTTAAAAGTCAGTATTCCCTATTATCAAATTGATTACAGATGTTCATTTGCAAAATCGGTTCTTACTCATAAACTATACAAAAACAGACAGTGGCTAGATTTGACCCTTGGGCCATTGCTACTACTCCCAGCATAGAGTTCCAATGCTTTCATCAATTTCATTAATTGTACTTGCGTAATTACCTAAAAATTCCTAAGTGAAACCAGCAAGAGTGAAGAGGGTCAGAGGCAAGAAAGGCAGTTCTCAAGCCCTCGGAAGGAGAGAAGTGGGAGCAAGACATGACACTTCCTGTTTCTAGTATTCACCCTTGTGTAAATACTCTCTATAGTAGCCTTGCTCCATTAGCACCTACAGAAACTATCAACTGACACCAAAACCTACCAAAGAAGATGAATTTCTAAAAGGGAGAAGAGAGATCACAAAGGCACTGCTCTCATACAAGAAAGCAACTAAGATGTTTGCTCCATAGATTTCTTCTTATTGGTCCTCTCCCTTAAAGGAATTAGTCAAGTTAAATTGGGGCCATTTGTAAGGACACTGACATAAGTAAATGACAAACTGCAGTGTACTTGATTAATCATCTGAAATTATGTTAATTTTTCTCTGAATGTAGATGAGATTTCCTCAGCAGAAAACACACTACTCCAAATAATACTGCATTTAAATCTGTGACACTTTAGCATTTTCAATATTTTTCTCTAGAGTAAGGCACCCAAAATTAAAAACCCCAAAATGTAGTGATACAGTTTGATTCAGTGCTACATCCAGTGAGGCAGTAGTTATTGCTTTGCAGAGATGAAAGAATTTTGTTATTGTTTTCTGAGGTAGAAAATGAGCAAAATATATATAGCATAAATTTAATATGAGCTCAAGGAAATACCAACGAGTTACTATAAATCATTATGTGAGACAGAGAGCAAGGAACAGCCATGAAATCTCCTCAAGATTCCTTCGTTTTGATTCAGAAGCTATTTGGTTTGCTTTGATACATTCCTAATGTAGTGTGGAAATGGGTTTACTAGATATATAATGCATCATCTGGTTACCTGTAAAAGAGGAGAAAACTCCCAGGGAATCACTTCAATGTCATTTTGGAAGACCCATATGATGCTCAGTACCAGTTACTTGAAGAGGTTAAGGAGACAAGCCCTGCTTATTTGCAGTTCTCTGTGTTCAGGATTTCTCAGACTTTGTGGACCCTTTCAAACAGGAGATGCCAATTATTCCATTAGATGTTAACAGGGATGCAAATTGCTACAGGTGCTGATCTCAGAATGGGAGACATTAACTTCCCTGCCGCCTGCCTAGCCTGGCTGAAGACAGCTAAAGGTCATTTGTAAACCTCATGTCAACTTCTAGAGATCTGAGGATGGTTGTAACCTGAGAAGTTACAAGCACCTTAATCACACATGGCCTGTTGGTTAAAAAGGAAAACAAAAAGAGAGACTAACACACACACACACACACACACACACAAACAGAGAGAGAGAGAGAGAGAAACATGATTAGCTTTTTAAACAGGAGGATAATGATGCTTTGTGGGGCAAGAAACAGCTCTTACATATCTGTAGTAAAGAAGAACTTAAGTAAAATTTAATCAGAAATGTACCAGCAATCCCTTAAAAATCAAAACCTAGGAAATTTTATTAACTATGACTGCAAAATCATTTGTGGATATTTCATTGTACTTCATATTTTCTAGTTTGCAAACGCTTTCTGAATATACACTGTTTTCAGATATTATATTAAAAACCAGTTCAGTCATAGGCAGCCAGATCCTATAAAGGACCTTAAAAATAAATTGGGCCAGAATTTCCCTGGCTTCTGGGGAATAAACATCACTGGTACCTTCTACTCACATGCCAAACAAAAATCATCAACATATTACTCCCTCGTTTGATAGATGGGGAAACTAAACTCAAGAAATTGGATGACGGTAAAGATACCAGATCATAGTTGTTTTTTATAAGTTTAATATACATAGAATAGCCTAACTCATATCCTGGTTCCCACATTCATCCAGTGGAAGATCCTGAGAAATCTGTTTAACTTCCATCAGCATTTATTTGTTTTACATATTAAAACAAAACAAAACATATAGCTGCATTTAGTTTTAATAGATGTTTTTACTTGCTTTTCCTGGCGATCTTAAGTATTTTATAAACAAAAATATTATCTCCAATGTTTCTGAATGTTTGAAATTTATCTTATTAATTGTGATAGTTAACATAGAAGTCTGTGATTAAGATATCTGTACTTTGAGGACTTTCTGCTGCTTCTCCTTAGGCCGTACCTTTCATTTCTTCCAAGATTCAAAAAATTCTGAAAATGTCTCTGAAATTGAAGTTCAAAGGGTAGTACCAGATCAACCATATACCAATTCTGTGGCTTAGACACCAGATTTATTCTTCTTTTTTATTTCCCTATCTATATAATACTGATAATAAGACAACATATATTAAACATGTTTTTTCCTAAAAATTAAAATATAAAGTACTATACAATTTAAAAGTATGCATGTTTTTAAAAATTTTTTAATGTTTATTTATTTTTGAGGGGAGAAAGGGGGAGACAGAACATGAGTGAGAGAGGGAGACACAGAATCCGAAGCAGGCTGCAGGCTCTGAGCTGTCTGTTGGCACAGAGCCAGACAAGGGGCTCAAACTCACAGACCACAAGATCATGACCTGAGCTGAATGAAGTCGGATGCTTAACCAACTGAGCCACCCAGGAGCCCCATAAAAGTATACATGTTCTTTAGAGAAGATTTATGTGTAGAACAAAGATTTATTTACAATTTTCTTTATACCATAACATCACTGTCATATAGTAAGGCAAAGACTGTACTTTGTACGGTTTTTTTGGGACAGAGTTTCTTCCCACTCAATTTTATTGCTTCTGGAAATGTTTCACAATTCCTAGATACATAGTTCCCTGGTTTTTGAGAATAAAGTGTTGATACAATCCTTGCTGTAAGGCAAGCCTAGGTAGCTGGGGGCATACATGAGGTTTCACACAGTTTAGGGTTAATATTAAAAAGAAGCTGAGACATTATTATAATGGAAGCATAGGTCATTCCCACTTCAGCTCCACTCACAGTAAGACTAACAACTATCCATAGAAAATACACCAGTGAGAAAATCCTAGGAGATGGGGTGAGGCCAAAAAACCCTCTAGACCACAGAGACTGAGAAGGACTTCACTGAAATGCTAAGAGGATTGGCTACACTTGGATTTCCCTGGGCCAGCAGAGCCCCACACTGAGAGGTGCTCTTTGGGCCTTCAGTTTCTCCACTGTGAAATAAACAGTGCAAAGTTGATATCCAGATTCTCCAGAATCGTAGGGTACTTCCTATGAGGCTCACTTGGGCCTTGTCTCATAGGGATCACTATGGAAATCTGCTGGGCCTGACAATTGAGGATTTGATAGAGATGGAGAAGGAGAGTGGGTCTTACAGAAGCCAGAACTCATATTTTGGCAGATTGCATTCCTCCTCATAGCTGTGCCCAAATGGAGATCTCAGTAGCCTTGCTGGCCATAGAGCTTAGTGGGCAGTTCTGCCTGGTGCAGGTCACCAGCAAGTAAGCTGTGCAGACCATGACATGAATTCTATGGCCCTGCCCAGGCAGGGAACCAAATTTCAACCCCTGTAGCCAATAATACTACCTGACCAGAAGCCAAACCAGAGAATCCATGTAGCTGTATGGCCTGTCTTTCAGCTATGCTTGTAGTGGCACCCAAGCAGAGGACCCAGACAGTAGCTCTGCCCATCTACAAAGCCAATATGGTGATTTTATAACTAGGGGAGTTTGGCATGTTAGTTCTGCTTTATTTGTATCACCAACCAGCAAGCCATACTGGCTGTATGTTCTATAGCCTAATTTGGCAGGGAAGAAAATTCAAAGCCCTGCTCAACTGTTGAGTATAGTCTTCAGATCTGCACAACCAGGATGCTTAATCAGAATCTAGGCATCCACAAAGGCACCTGGGTGGCTCAGTTGGTTGAGTGCTGGACTTCAGATCAGGTCATGATCTCACAATTTGTGGGTTCAAGCCACAGGTTGGGTTCTGTGCTGACAGCTCAGAGCCTGGAGCTACTTTGGATTCTGTTTCTCCCTCTCTCTCTTCCCTACCCCTCTCAAAAATAAACATTAAAAATTAAAAAAAAAAAAAAAAGAATCTAGGCATCCACAGATGCCATTGTATATTCATTATTGGAGAGAAAGCCAAGCCAGCAGTCCTATCTAACTGTGAAATATAGCCTCTGGACCCACATAACCAGGGAGCCTTAACAGTGACACTGGCCAGCCTTAGAACCTAGTCAACAGTACCACCCAGCTGGGAAGCCCAGCCTACATCCCACAGTAGAGCCCAACCATGGCCTTGCCCAATTGCTGAATATAGCATACAGCCTTACCCAGGCAGGGAGTTCCAGCCAGTGACCTAGTCAAATCATGGAGTAAAGCCTACAGCTGCACCCAATGAGGAATCCTGGACAGTGACTCTACTTAACCAAAGAGCATAGTCCCACCCCTATGCCCCACAACTGCCTGGAAGCCCCTCCCAACCTCAAAGCCTAGCCAGGAACCTTGCCCAATAGCAGAGCACAGCCAGTGGTCTATCTGATCATGAATCCTAGACTGTGTACACATCCAACTTTGAGACACTCTCAAAGTGTATTAAAAAATACAAGAACTACAACTAGTAGGAACATGTAGACAGTAACTTCTTTAAATTTCTGGAGGCTGAGTTTGGATCACCTTCAGAGTGAAAAACTTAAGACTTGAGTTTGAGAACATTCAATATGTTTTTGAGTGTTTTATCTCCAGAAACATCAAAAGATTCTCACAGAAAAGAGCCAAGAAAAAAGCCCCTCAGTTCTTTAGCAGAGGAAGGAGAATAAACCATTTTGAAATACTTCCAGTGGGTTCTGCATAATACAGGGTCACTCTACAGGGAAGAAAAACCAAAAAGCCACCAACTTTATCAGAATCTAACTCACTTATGTGGAGTGAAGATCAAACAACTCTAGCTCCCATTAACCTTTGTTTCAGGTAAGGAGGGAAAAATTAAAAAAAAAAAAATACCTGTATGGTCATAACCCACAGTGCATGCAGAGACACAGGCCCACTAAAACACTGAGATTTAATAATAAGCTTAAAGAGCACTTTCCTTCTCTCATACCATGCCAACAAATCAACAGGGCTCTAGGATAACAGTGGATTAGACCTGAAGGAGGTATAAAGCTGAGACTCCATGTAAAAAGTGGCCCTTAGGAAAACATGATGATAGGGAAGAAAAACAAAAACAAAAACAAAAAACAATAGCAAGGATTTAGAGGAATTTGAAGCACCTGGCATGCACAGCTAGGGCAAATATTTAACACAGTCTAATTCCTAGTCACATTAACATAAATCCTATTTATTTCACTTCATAACTAAAAACTTATTTCTTTCACTTCCAATGACCAGATACATCATGTTTGGCTTTCATAAAAAAATGATAAGGCATGCTATAAGATAAGAAATGAGAAGAGGTTAAGGTACTCAGTGATACCACCAAGCATAATAATATTTGCATTATAGAGATCCCAAAAGAGAGAGAAAAGAGGGCAGAATTTTTTCTTCAAGTATTAATGGCTAAAAACTTCCCAAATCTGGAGAAGGAAATAGAAATCCAATATGGGAGGCACAGAGAGCCTGCCCAAATATCAATCCAAAGTGGTCCACACCAAGACACACAGTAATTAAAATGGGAAATAGTGACAAAAAGAGAATTTAAAAGCATCAAGAGAAAAGAAAACAGTTATATACAAGGGGAACCCCATAAGGTTATCAGCTAATTTTTCAGGAGAAACTTTTCAGGCCAGAAGAGAGTGGCATGATACATGCAAAGTGCTAAAAGAAACAACACGAAAAACACCTGCAACCAAGAATACTCTATCCAACAAGGCTATACTTCCGAATAGGAGGAGAGATAAAGAGTTTCCCAGACACACAAAAGTTAAAGATATTCATTCTACTAAAGCTCCCTTAAAAGAAATGTTAGAGGGAATTCTTTGAGTGGAAAGGAAAGAGCATAAACATAGGAGTAAGAAAAGTAGGAAGCACCAAAAGCAGTCAAATCATGTATGTTAATAAAAATCAGTCAAGGAATTCACAAAATAAAAGGATGTATAACATGATATCATACACCTAAAACATGGGGAGGACAAAACTTTAGTGCTTTTAGAGTGGATTTAAACTTAAGTGACAGTCAACTTACTATAGACAGTTGTATGCATAAAATGTTATATATAAACCTAATGGTAATCAGAGATTAAAAAAAAAAACAGTAAGAGATATACAAAAAATAAAGACAAAGTAATCCAAGTATATCACTAAAGAAAGCCATCACACCACAAGAAACGAGAGCAAGAGAAGAAAGGAACAGACAAGAAGTGTAAAACAAGTAACAAAATGGCAACAAGTACATACCTATCAATAGCTACTTTAAATGTAAATGGACTAAGTGCTATAATCAAAAGACATAGGGTGAGAGAATGGAGAAAAAGTAAGGATCCATCTCTATGTTGTCTGCAACAGATTCATTTCAGACTTAAATACACATGCAGATTGAAAATGAAGGGATGAAGAAACATTTACCATGCAAATGGAAGTGAAAGAAATATGCAGTTGCAATACTTATATTGAAGAAAATAGACATTAAAACAAGACCATAACAAAACACAAAAAAGGACACTAAGTAATCATAGAAGAGACCATACAAAAAGAAGATATAACAATTGTAAATATTTATTCACCCAACATGGTGCATAATACATACATAAAGTGGCTATTAGCAAACATAAAGTGGTTATCAGCAAACATAAAGTAAGTAACTGATAATAATACATTAAGTCAGGGACTATAACACACCACTTACATCAATGGATAGATCATCCAAACAGAATATCAACAAGGAACCAGTGGCTTTAAATGGCATATTGGACCAGATGGATCTACAATATATATTCAGAAAATTCTATCTTAAAATAGCAGAATACACATTTCCTCTCAAATATACAAGGAACATATTACAACATAGATCACAAGGCAGGCCACAAAAAATAAAAAAAAAATTCTCAACAAATTCAGAAAGACTGAAGTCATATTATTCATCTTTTCTGAACACAGTGCTATAAAACTAGAAATCAACCACAGGAAAATATTTGGAAAAAGAACATAAATACATGGAAGTTAAATAGCATGCTACCGACAATGAATGGGTCAACCTAGACATTAAAGAGAAAAAAAAAATACATGAAGACAAATGAAAATGAAAACAAATATTCAAAATTTTGGGGATGTAGCAAAAGCTGTCTTAAGAGGGAAGATTATGGGAATACAGGCCTAACTCAAGAAGCAAGAAAAAATCTCAACCTAAGCTTACTCCTAAAGGAGCTAGATAAAGAGAGCAAACAAAACTGCAAAGTGGGAGAAAGAGGAAATAATAAAGATTATAATAGAAATAAATGAAATAGAAACTTGAAAAAGCAATAGAAAGGTCAATGAAACCAGGGACTGGTTCTTTGAAAGGATTAAAAAATGGATAGCCATACTCATGAAAAGAGAGAGAGAGGACTCAAATAAAATCAGAATTGACAGAGGAAAAATAACAATAAACACTACAGAAATACAAAGAATTATAAGAAAATATTATTAAAAATATACAACTAATTAGACAACCTGGAAGAAATGATAAATTCCTGGAAACATATAGCTGAATCAGGAAGAAATAGAAAATCTGAACACACATGTTACAAGCAAAGATATTTAATCACTAGTCAAAAAAGTTCCAACAAAGAAGTCCAGGACCAGATGGTTTCATATATGAAACCTACCAAATATTTAAAGAAGAGTTAATACCTACTCTTCTCAAATTATTAAAAAAGGAGAAAAGGAAAGCTTCCAAATTCATTCTGTAAGACCAACATTACCTCAATACCAAAAGCAGATAAAGATACACACACACACACACACACACACACTGAAACTACAGGACAGTATCTCTGAGGAACATAAATGCAAACATCTTCAACAAAATATTAGCAAACTGAATCCAACAATATATTAAAAAAATCACTCACACAATCAAGTGGACTTTATTGCTGGGATGCAAAAATGGTTCAATATTCACAAATCTATCAACATGATATAATACATCAACAAAAGAAAGGGTAAAAATTATAAGACAGTTTCAATACACACAGAAAAAAAATTCGACAAAATAAAATATTCATTCATAATAAAAACCCTCAACAAAGTAGGTCTGGAGAGCACATACCTCAACACAATAAAAACTTTAAATGAAAATTCCATCATACTTAATGGTGAAAGCTGAGAGATTTTCTCATAAGAAATAAGACAAATACGTCTACTCTTACCACTTTTATTCAATATAGTACTGGATATCCTAGCAACAGTAATTAGGCAACAAAAAGAAGTAAAACATTCACTATTTGGAAATGACATGACACTCAATACAGAAAACCCTAAAGACTCCACCAAAAAAACTATTACAACTAAAAAATGAATTCAGTAAAATAATAAGACACAAAATCAATACACAGAAGTCTGCCGCATTTCTATACACTAATAATGAAGTAGCAGAAAGAGAAATTCAGAAAATAATCCTACTTACAATGCACCAAAAATAATAAAATACAGGGGCGCCTGGGTGGCTCAGTCAGTTAAGCATCGACATTGGCTCAGGTCATGATCTCACAGTTTGTGGGTTCGAGCCCTGTGTCGGGCTCTGTGCTGACAGCTAGCTCAGAGCCTGGAGCCTGCTTCAGATTCTGTGTCTCCCTCTCTCTCTGACCCTCCCCTGCTCACACTGTCTTCTCTCTCTCTCAGAAATAAATAAAACATTAAAAAAGTTACATGGAGAATTTAAAAAAATAATAAAATACCTAGGGATAAACTTACACAAGGAGGTGAACAACCTGTAATAAACCACTGATGATAGAAATTGAAGCTAACAGAAAGAAATGGAAAGATAGTCCCTATTCATGACTGGAAAAATACTGTTAGAATGTCCATACTACCCAAAGCAAACAGATTTAATGTAATTCCTATCAAAGTATCAACAATATATTTCAGAGAACTAGAACAAATAATCCTAAACTTTCACGGAACCACAAATAACCCCAAATAATCAAAGAAATCTTGAAAAAGAAGAATGAAATTACAGGTATCACAATCTCAGTTTCAGAATACACTACAAAGTTGTAGTAGTCAAAACAGTATTGTACTGAAACAAAAATAGAAACATAGATCAACAGAACAAAATAGAGACTCCAGAAATAAACCTTTATTTATACTGTCATTTAATCTATGACAAAGAGGCAAGAATAAAGAAACAAAGACTGTTTCTTCAACAAATTGTGTTTGGAAAACTGGATAGCAACATGCAAAAGAATGAAACTAGTTTACTGGCTTACACCAGAGATAAAAATTAATTCAAAATACATTATTGACCCACACATGAGATCTGCAACCATAAAAATCCTAGAAGAGAGCACAGGCAATAATTTACCTGACATAGGCCATAGAAACATTTTTCTAGATATGACTCTTAAAGCAAGGGAAACAAAAGCAAAAATAAACCACTTGGACTGTATCAAAAAAAAACAAAACAAAAAACTTCTGCACAGCAAATGAAATAAGCAACAAAACTAAAAGATAACCTACTGACTAAGAGAAAATATTTGCAAATTACATCTCTGATAAAGGGTTAGTATACAAAATACATAAAGAACTTACACAACTCAACACCAAAAAACCCCAAATAATCCAATTAAAAATGGGCAAAAGAGATGAACAGACATTTCTCCAAGGAAGACATACAGATGGCCAACAGACACATGAAAAGATGTTTAACATCATTCTTCATCAGGGAAATTCAAATCAAAACTACAATGAGATATCACCTCACACCTGTCAGAATGGCTAAAATCCACAACACAAGAAACAAGTGTTGGTGATGAAGTGGAGAAAAAGGAACCTTCATACACATTTGGTGGGAATGCAAACTGGAACCACCACTGTGAAGTTTTCTCAAAAAATTAAAAACAGAACTACCATATGATCCAGCAATTCCAACTGGGTATTTACGCCCAAAATACAAAAACAAAAAATTCAAAAATACAAACAATTCAAGAAGATATATGCACCCCTATGTTTATTGCAGCATTATTTACAATAGCCAAAGTATGGAAGTAGCCCAAGTATCCATCAACTGATAAATGGATAAAGAAAAGGTGATTCTCTCTCTCTCTCTCTCTCTCTCTCTCTCTCTCACTCACACACACACACACACACACACACACACACACACACACACGAATGCTGGTCTGCCATAAAAAAGAATGAAATCTTGCCCTTTACCACTGCGTAGATGGATCAAGAGAGTATAATGCTAAGTGAAATAAGTGAGTCATAGAAAGTTAAGTACCATATGATTTGACTCATGGAATTTAAGAAACAAAACATAGATGAAGAAAAAAAAGAGAAAAACCAAAAAACAGACTCAATTAAAGAGAACAAACTGATGGTTACCATAGAGGAGGTGGATGGGGGAATGAGTGAAATAAGTGATGGGGATTAAAAAGCAAACTTATCATGATGGGCCCTGACTAATGTAAAATATTGTTGGATCACTATATTATATTAACATACCCTTTATGTTAAGAATACTGGAATTAGGAGCCTGGTGGCTCAGTCAGTTAAGAATATTGGAATTTAAAAAAACAATGTTTTAATAAAGGAATAATGCATGGAAAATAAAATACAATAATCAAATACCAGAAAGAAGAGACAATGGAGAAATATTTGAAGTAATAATTCCAAAAATTTTTCCAGTTAATGAGGAATACAAAACTAAAGATTATGAAAGTACAGAGAACATTAAGCAAATGATACACACATACATATATACATAGACTTAATATTCACATAGAAAATGCAGAATTCCAAAGACAAAGAGCAAATCTTGAAAGGAGCTCAAAAGAGAGAACATTTGATATATGGATGAGGAAGGATTAGAATTGGAGCTTCCATCTCAGCATAAGCCATGCAAGCAAGAAGAATGGGGTAAAATATTTGAAGTATTGGGGGAAAAAAAGCTCATCAACCTAGAATTTTATATTTAGTGAAATTATCCTTCAAAAGTGAAGGAGAAACTAGCTTCTTCAGTCAAATAAAAACTGAATTATTTCACTGCCAGCAGACTTATCCTGGAAGAAATTTTAAAAGAAGTGCTTTAGACAGAAGAAAAATAGTATAGGTATAACCAAACCAAACCAATCCAAACAAATGAACAAAAACTCAGCTGTACATAAAGAAAGGACAAACACAAAGAAAAAAATATAAAATGAAATCTTTTGCTTTTCTTATTTTGAATTGATCAAATAAGTAATAATTCAATGCAACAGAAATTACAATGTATTGGGTGACTGTAGCATATGGATAGGTGAAATAATTGAGACTAATCTCTAAGCGATGGGTGAGAAAAATTAGACCACTCTGGTATAAGATATCTACCCTATCGTTGAAATATGATAGTTACTTGTGGAGTTAGGTCATTTGTAAACGCATGTTACAAAGTTCACACCAATCACTATAAAAAATTAAAAGACATAATCAATATAACAATAAATGAGGGTAAATGGAATAAAAAACAATTCTAAATTAAAACCAGAGTAGGCAGAAACAAAAAAGGAGAAAGAAACAAATAATAAGCTCAGTCAATAGAAGAAAACAGTTACAAACATGATAGATACAGCTAAAGTATGTGAATAATCACTTTTAATTTAAATTGTCTGAATGCACCAATTAAAAGAGATTCTGAGTGAATTAAAACAATCAACAACTATATTTGTTGATAAAAAGCTATAAATATAGACATAGATAGTTTAAAGAGATGGTGAAAAATACATTTTAATATTAATCAAAATAATAAGACTTTCTAAAATGAAAGTGGCTATATTAAATACAAAGCAGAACTCAGAACAAGGAAAATATTTAGGAGTAAGATGGACAAAACATAATGATAAAAGGGTGAAGTATTCTAGAAGACAGCAATCATTAACATATTTGTACCTAAAAACAAAGTGTCAAAATATATTAGACAAGATCTGATAGAGTTGCAAAAAGAAATACACAAATCTATTATTAGAATTAGAATCTTCAATATTCTTCTTTCAATAACTCATAGATCATGAGAGCAAAAAATTAGTGAGGGTTTATCAAAATAATACTATTGATCAACTTGACCTAATTGATATTTATAGAATACAGTGTCTAATAATAGAACACATATTTTCAAGTTTACATAGAATACTCACCAAAACAGACCACATTCTAGCCTGTGAAACAAACTAATAGATTTAAAAGAATAGAAATCATACAAAATATGTCCTCAGACCACAATGGCATTAAACTAGATATAACAATAGGCAGATAGCTGAAGAACTTAAAAAAACTTTTGGAAATTAAACAACACACATTTGAATAAAAAATTGGCCAAAAAGTCTCAATTGAAATTTAAAACAAAGTTTAAATGAAACAAATATGAAAATACAACCAATCAAAACTTGTGGAATGTAGCAAATTCAATGCTTAGAGGGAAATTTAGAGCATTAAATGCAAAATTAGATTCATATTACAATTTTCTACAATAATTTCAAGAAAATAGAATAGAGTGAATACTTCCTAATTTAGTCTACGAGATCTGCATTACTCTAACACTCAAACCAGTAAAAGACATTACAAGAAATGAAAAATATAGATTACATCTCTCGTGGCCACAAATGCAAAATTTTTTAAGTTTGTTCATTTATTTTGAGAGAGAGCAGGGGAGGGACCAAGAGAGTGGGAGAGAGAAAGAACCCCAAGCAGGCTCTGCACTGACAACAGGGAGCCTGATGCAAGGCTCTAACCCATGAACTGTGAGATCATAACCTGAGCTGAAACAAAGAGTCAGATGCTTAACTGAGCTACCAGGTACCCTACAAAATTAGCAAATTAAATATACCTATGTATTAAAAAAGTATAGATCACAATCAAGTGGGACTTACCCATGTATATAAGTATAATTCAATTTTTAAAATCAATCATTTGATGTAATCTACCACATTAACAGGCTAAAGAAGAAAAATCATATGTTAACATCAATTAATACAGGTAAAGCATTTGGCAAATGAGTTTTGGAGTTTGGGAGGAATTAAAGAGTTTGGAGGATCCCGTAATGTAACGCAGAATGTGACTAAAGAATCTAAATACGTCACCAATGTATGAAACGTCACTAAAGGGTAACAGGAACAAGGAGATGACTTATTAAGTTAATAAGTAACTTTGGAAGTGAGCCTAGTCTAAGAATAAAAGCAGGTAGAACTGTACTTGAGCAATGTACTTCTGGCTGATAAAATTATTTCCTTAAGTAAATTATTTTCTTAACAATTATGGAACAAATATACATACCTACTGGAATTGGGCAAAAAGTAAATGGATGGGAGATGGTGGGGGCCATGTTTCTCATGGTTGGAACGGGTGTAGAGATAAGAGAAAAGAATCCCATGATTCATGTGCTAGTGAAGAACCAAACCAGTGCCATGACAGGCTTCAGAAGGCCCCAGAAATTAAAAGGCCCAAGTTTCTGAGGCCTGACTCATCAGGCTTAAGCAACTGCCCTTCCCCCTGTTTGAACCCATCACCGGAGGTTAGGAAAGTACCGGGCATTCCTGCCACTTTTCTGGCCCGCTTAGTTTTAAACTCACCAAACCCTCTGCACCGCATCGACCTCTGCCATCACCCTGTCCTATCACATTGTAGTCTCTGCCCATCACCCCTTTCCCGCCTTGACTGTGATGAAAACCCTACTCCTCCTTTGTTCAGGGCTTTCAGCATGGATCCACTGTGTTGGTGAGGTCTGGGAGCCCAAGCTTAAGCCCGAATAAATGCCCTTTGCTTTTGCATACGTGACTGGGACTCCTTGGTGGTCTTGGGATTTTGGGGAGATCGTGATCTGGGCATAACACTAGTGATGGGTTTGAGGTGGAGATATCAGTATGAACTCTATAGATGCAGTTAGTTACATATAGAAATATTAGTATACACATATCATACATTTTCTTGATGTGTCAGCTAACAGAGTCTTTGATGTAACAACTCTCCAGCAGTAATGAGTACACCCAGTACCCAAATCTTGATTTCTAATACCATCCTCCAATGAAAGTGATGGATCCTTGGAAAAAATGGCTGATGCTAGGGGTGAGGCAGAAAACACACAAGATGAATTTGAAGTTTTTTGTAGTGCCAAAAAGTAAGAAAGTGCTAAAAAAACTGCAGCTCATCAAAAACAATCAAAACCTATGAAATTTCATAAACCAAGAAGAGCCTATGGAGATGTTACAACTAACTGCAATGTGGCATATGTGACATCCTGTATGGGGTCCTGGAACAAAAAATAATATAAAAACAAAACAAAACAAAACAAAAAAGGACAGCTGCCAAAAATTAAAATCTAAATACTATGACTTTCATAACAAAGTACTGATATTGGTTCTTAAATTATAACAATTGTGAAGAAATGTATCATGCTCATATAAGATGTTCTTTAAAAAGGGGGAATTAGGTATGGGGTATATATAAACTGTACTTGAGAAAGCATAGGCTCAGCAGGTATAGGAATACACATAGTTCATACTAGGCAGAGTACACTGCTCTTTGAGAATTTGTAGTATGAACTTGTTCTGCTGATATATGATGCCCTTTCTTGAACAATATGCCTTAACTCTTTAAGACTGCATCAGAACTGTTGGGATTGATAGGCTTTAACAGCCTGTGTATGATTATTTGTTTCTAAGAACATCCTGTGAAATCATACTGTGTTTTTGAAACCAGAATTCTGAAAGTGGATCTCTGCACCCATCCATATGAGAAACACCTATTATACTTGTTAAAAGGGAAGGTCCTTGGCCTTCCTACTGTTTTTCTGAATCAGAATCTCCAGGGTTTCTCTTTGAAAATACCAGATATCATCCTTGGGCTGTACAATGGCATAACCTATAGAGATTTAAAAATAGTGATGTCTGGGTCCCACCCTAAGAGAGTCTGATTTAATTGGTAAAGTGTGAGCTGGGCATGAGATTTATTTTAAACTGTCCACAAATGATAATAATGTGCAGCTAAGGTTAAGAACCACTTCTATAACAGCTCCCCAGGTCTTTCTCACACATATAAAGTTTGGGAAGCACTGCTTTTAAATAGTTTCTAAGGATCCTTTCCCAAACCAGGAAACCTTGAAAAATCTACACCATCAGGACTCTGACTTGCAAAAACTAGATTTAAATATCTCCCTAGATTTAAATATCATTGTAGGAATTCAGGCTATCTAACTTTGTAAAATGTTTCCCTTAGTTTAAAGAGTCTAGTTCATATACCATCTTTCATTTAACCAGATTCTATCAGATACCTAACTAGCAGCCTTTTGCAGTGCTCCAACTCTGTCTTTGGCTCTCGGTCTAGCATTCACTCACATCATCTACTGGTTCCTGGACCCTGGAACTGTAGCCCCTAGACTGGATTCCATACAGCTCTAGGTCTTTCAGAAAACACCTCTGCTCCCATAATCACAAAAGAAGAAGTTCCTCAATAGGTTTCTTCACGGGGAGCAATCAGCATATTCAAGGCCAGAAAATGCTCCAAGCAGAAACAAGTAGGTGGGGGTGGATATCTGTCCTTAACTCTAAATTAGGCTCTTTGTCTCAGGGCCAGATTAAATTGTAACTCTTGTGTTCTTAGCCCCCTTTTATTATGTAAGTCTTGGATCTGCAAGGTCCACAGGAAGAGCTTTTGACAATCATCCAGAATGCTTTCATCTGAAGTCTCTTTTGAAAAGAAGGCAGGAAGACGCTTTTCCTTAGGAGCAATCTATGGGGAATATCGTTCTGATCTGGAATATTGTGAGGCCTGGTCAATACCAGCAGCCCCATTTCCAACATGACCCAGTAGTAGCATAAGGAGATACCAGTTTTTCGTTTCTCATGGCAGGAGCTGTTCAAATGCTGCCATTTCCTCACTGTGACTGTCATCTAGTGAGGTCAGCGCAGCTCCCAGCAGAGAACAAACTGATGGTTATCATAGGGGAGGTAGATGGTGGAGCGGGGGAGGATGGGTGAAATAAGTGATGGGGATTAAAAAGCAAACTTTTCATGATGGGCCCTGACTAATGTAAATAATTTTTGGATCACTATATTATATACCTGAAACTAATATAACACTGTATGTTAAGAATACTGGAATTAAAGGGGAGTTTGTGTGGCTCAGTCAGTTCAATAGTCTGACTTTGGCTCAGATCAAGATCTCACAGTCTGTGAGTTCAAGCTGCCCATTGGGCTCTGTGCTGAGAGCTAAGAGCCTGAAGCCTGCTTCAAATTCTGTGTCTCCTTCTCTCTGCCCCTCCGCCACTCACAGTCTTCTCTCCCTCTCTCAAAAAATGAATAAACATTAAAATATTTTTAAAAAAGAACACTGGAATTAAAAAAATATAAACAAAATTTATTATCATGCATGAGTATAATGTGAACTTCTTTGGTTTGAAATGGAAATAAATTTATTTGCAGCTCTAATATATATTTAGCCCTTATAACTTAGGCATTATTTTAAGGACTTTTCATATTCTGTCTCAATCCCAAAAACAACACACAGGGAAGTACTCTTTATATTGCTATTTTATAAGGAAGTCAACTGAAGTACAGAGACTTTAAAAAACTTTCACAGCATAGTGGCTCAGGTCATGATCTCACGGTCCGTGGGTTCAAGCCTCACGTAGGGCTCTGTGCTGACAGTTCAGAGCCTGGAGCCTATTTCAGATTTTGTGTCTCCCTCCCTCTCTGCCCCTCCCCAGCTTGCGCTCTGTGTCTCTCTGTCTCAAAAATAAATGTTAAATTATTTTTAAAAAGAATGAACATATAAAAAACCAGATAAATGAAAGAATGAATATGAGAAACAGCTATTATCATGTCATATGGAAGCTGTATGGAAATACGGACTTGGATCCAGGAAAAAAAAAAAAAAACTTAAACAGTTGCTGGTTGGCCAGTTCTGCCATTTAGTCAAGTGTACCTCAGTTGTCAGGGGCACCAGGTATGATGTCACTGAACTTTGGCTTCCTTTGTTGAATTAATTCCACATTTAGCTCTTAGGATTACTATGGTGTAATTGTTTATCGTATTTGGAAGCTCTGACACAAGTGATAATTTAACTGGAAAGTAATTTAATAAACAAAAAAAACAGGTGTGTTTGGAATATCTGCTAAGATGAACCTTATTAAATATATACTCTAAGGATATTGTATATAAATTCTTCCCCACTTCTAACAAATTTTGCCATTTATGCAACCAAAAAAAAAAGTAAAACATTAAATGCCAATAGATTTTAAGCCAGTGCATGACAATATTCTTTATGTAACCAAAAAGATAATTCATTAGTTTCTTACTTGCTATTGTTCATTCATTCATCTATTCATGGACTTTTAAGCATGGACGTGAAGGATAGAGGTGACATTTTCTACTTTTTTAGGGAAAAGTTGTATGTTGAAATAAATCTACACTATAGCTCTCAGCCTCCCAGGACAGACTTTTCAAAAACAGAGTATGAAATCAAAGAGAAAATTACTGATGCAGATATGATGCATACATATTATAAAGTATTTAAAAGGCTCCTTTCTTCCTTGAAATGAGGTACCTAACTTGCCAACATTTGTTAATAATTTTAGGCTCAGCAGTGCCCTCCAGGGTGAATATGCAGCAGCCGGCATTGCAGCCTTGTGGAGGCCAAAGGAGAGCAATTTATCACTTACTTATCCAAGAGGTAAATAGAGGTTATAATCAATCTGTACCTTTCAGCACACTCTAAGACATTAGAATTCATCCCCAAAGGGAATATGCTGCAGGATGACTATTCTTTAAACAATTATAAGGTAGAATTCTACCTAGAAATAAAAACACGAAGAATGGAATGTAATTGTAACGATGAATCTATTTCAATTGCATTCATGTATTTATGTGTGTACATATGTATGTGTTATAAAATAACACAAAGGGATTGGTTTATTTCCTTGAAAAATAAGATACTTTCAAAATCAATGAAAAAGTCTAATAAGATGGGACAATTTATATGACATTCATACATGTCCTCACATTTTATCAACCTCTTCCATTTTAGCTATACACACAGTAATGATACACACTGAGAATACTGACAGAATAAAATATCCATTATATAATTTTTATTGTTTTCTTTTACCAGGTCTCATGTCTTAGGGTACACCATGAATTTGTATTTTTCTTTTTTTTTTAAATGTTTTATTTATTTGTAGGAGAGAGAGAGAGAGACAGCGTGAGCAGGGGAGGGTCAGAGAGAGAGGGAGTCACAGACTGAAACAGGCTCCAGGCTCTGAGCTGGCAGTCAGCACAGAGCCCGACGCGGGGCATGAACCCATGAACCGTGAGATCATGACCTAAGCGAAAGTCGGCCGCTTAACTGACTAAGCCACCCAGGTGCCCCGAATTTGTATTTTTCAAAATACTGCTTTCATCTTGTTTTTCACTGTTTACCTTAAGTAATTTTTGGCTCTTTTTTCTTTTATTTAAATATTTATTTTGCTTCATGTCTAAGAAGAGGTGATTAATGTTTATTGATAACAGCATCTCCATGGTACTGTAAACACTTTATCTTACATCATATACACATCATAACATTATAAAGGTTTACTTGTTTTACTTGTACCACATTAACGACACACCAAAGTGTTTTCATGGCACATGGAAGGCTGATTATAGAAATCAGAGAATGGAAGGCCTTTAGCCTTCTTCAAAATGAGGCCTCATTTAGAACCACAATGTTAGATAGGACTATAATATTTCAGATGCTTCTTTAGAATCCATTCATTGCTCTCTTCCATAGGAGGAATTAAATTTGCTGGCAAATAAGATAATGTAATTAAAGGTATGTTTGTAGAGGTAAATCCTCAGTCATATTCTATGTCACGAAATTTTCCCCAATTTATTTTACAAAAGAAGCAAATGCTAAGAATACAAGGTGAATTTCATGATTTAACCCTTTTGTGCCATAATCACAAGCCAGTTTCGGTCATCAAGCCGTTCTTCTATTCCTCGAATGCACTTAACTTTTTCCCTGTTTTCTCTCCTGGAAACTTTCCCACATCTCATTGTCTACTTCGACTCTCCTTTGCTTATTTTTTTTCTCAGCCATCAGAATTTTAGGAATTATTTCACTTTCTCAAGGAAGCTCTCTAGTTGTCTATACTAAATGAGGTCATAGAAACACCCCTTAGTTTAGCTTTGTAGCTTTTTCACAGTTACAATTAGGGTATTGATTCTTTAAGAAATGTACTAAAATCCAAAATATTAACAAAAATATCTAAAGTCTGAGTTTTCTTTAAATACCCTCCTCCTTTAATGTGAAGATAATCCTCAAAACAGTGGTTACAAACTAGTAGTGTCTTGTCCACATACAGCATGTAGATGTATTTGTTAGGCTCATGCAGTGTTAAAAAAATGTGATTAGTTACTAATATGTAAATAATTAAAAATTTAACCACAAAAATATTTCCTCTCCTAAAATACAGAAGATCTGGCACATTTAGAATCTACTTTCCTGAATGACAATAATTAACAAGAAACATGTGACTTTTGCACCATTTAAAAAGGAACATTTATAAAATAAATTTCTCATTTACCACTACTCCTGGCAGGTTTTATGTCTGACTTTCTTGTCACATTTCCATTGCCTCCATGTCTTCTGTAGGCATTTGAATAACCGATTCAGCCTGGGAAGTTAACATTTGTAATCATTATCTAACCCTAACCCCCCAAACCAGTGCTCCTCATTTTAATGTACATATGCATCCTGAAGAACCTTGTTAAAATGCAGATTCTGATTCAGTACATAGAGGTGTAGGGTTCTGAGAGTCTGGATTTCTAACAAGCTCCCAGGTGATGTGCTGAAGCTGTTGAAACATGAGCCACACATTAAATAGGAAGGCAGAACTACACGCACATAGGTGAAAACGAGGTTCATGTGGAATTGCTCACAGAACAGGGTGATCTTGGTATGAGGCAAAATAATGAGGTTGGGTCTGTGGACTCGTGTCCTGACTCAGGGAGACAGATTTGAAGAATTCTCTGGAATAAGGTGCTCTGAGCTATGTGAATGTAATGCAAAAGTGAGTAGTACCGAAGGAAGGAGTGCCTTTGGGTACTAATGGTAGATTTGGCCTAGATCACAGGCATGTATCCTGTCTTGACAATGGACTGACAGCACTAAGAGGTCTGGATTTTTAAGAGAGCTCTAGAACCCATGGGTCAAGTCACAGAATATGGTAAAGAATGCCCTAAATGGTACAAGACTCCATTGATAGAGAAATAAAGAAGGTATATAAATGTATTTTCTGTTTATCTGATAAATCATGTTACAATTTAGAGAGCAGATAGAGTAGTTATTAGGTTTCTGCTTGTTGTATGATTATTTCTAAATAATATTGAGTTTAGTTAGCAGCAGTATAGTTTAGCTACCATGTGTTGAGTTACTGTTATGAAGGATCACAACGTTCTTGGTGATCCTCCGTATGTTGTCTCATGGATGGAGTTTCTGTGGGTGTGGGGGAGGTGTAAAATCAGTGACTCACAGGGGCTCCTGGGTGGCTCAGTCAGTTAACATCCGACTTTAGCTCAGGTCATGATCTCACTGTTCGTGAGTTCGAGCCCTGTGTCAGGCTCTGTGCTGACAGCCAGCTCAGAGCCTGGAGGCTGTTTCTTATTCTGTGTCTCCCTCTTTCTCTGACCCTCCCCTGTTCACGCTCTTTCTCTCTCTCTCTCAGAAATAAATTAAAAAAGGGGCGCCTGAGTGGCTTAGTGGGTTAAGCGTCCGACTTTCGCTTAGGTCATGATCTCGCGGTTCGTGGGTTCGAGCCCCGCGTCGGGCTCTGTGCTGACTGCCAGCTCAGAGCCTGGAGCCTGTTTCAGTCTGTGACTCCCTCTCTCTCTGACCCTCCCCTGCTCACACTGTCTCTCTCTCTCCTAGAAATAAACAAACAAAAAAAAACATTAAAAAATTAAAAAAAAGAAATAAATTTAAAAAAATCAGTGACTCACAGTATCACTCCCTTTTCTCAGTCTCTCTACCTCATTTCTTTCTTGCCTAAATTGACTTACATAAGAAACAGATGAAAAATAATAAGTGGGAAATGTGGTAGAAGGAAAAAAGAGAGTGGGAAATAAGGAAGAACATGTGTCTGAATTTAGGCTGGGGAAAAACGGTTAAGAGAAATTATGGGGAGGACTGTCTATACAAAATCAGTTATTAATTGTGTTTTGGAGAATAATCACGCTCCTAACTTTGCTCTTCAGAAGACTACAGAAGACATAATCTAGTTATTCAAGGCTTTGAAGTTAGAAGAATTTTTCTTCATATTATAACTATGCCATTATAGAACTTAAAGGAGGTAAAATCCAGTATAATTGTATTAATTTTATACCTAAAACATACCCTTACATATTATAAATGCAAAATACACTTATAATTAGCCATTGATTCAAGTTAACATTTTTTTCATAACTGGCAGTTTTATGTAATGACTATTTTTTTTTGCATGCAACATAGGATATTTGTGTTAAAGTTAGGAAATGAAATTATTTTTAAAGCTGGAAACCCTCCGTCCAGGGATAGGCATGGTGTATATACCAACACAAATGATTCCTCGATTTCATATGTCTGACATTAACATACTGATCTCAATACCAAATCATAGAATTTAGGAGTTTGGTTCAATTTTATACTTTATGTATATATGTGTGTGTGTGTATGTAGTAGTATTAAATGTTTCATTTCATATTGGAAATATCTATAGTTAATTGATAATTATAAAGCTAATTCATAAATACCCTTAAGAATGCAGAAAATGACCTAGTGTTGAAATATAAAAATATTAACAAGACAAAAAAACATTTTTGAATGTAATATACAGATTTCAGATAAATCAAGTAGTAAGTCTTGTTGCTAATAAGAGAAAAATGAATATTTAGGACAAGTGAAGACACACAATGAGAGAGAGAGTGAGTGAGAGAGAGAGAGATATGAAGGGAGAGGGAGGAGGGGAGGGAGGGAGGAGGGGAGGGAGAATAGAGAAAAAAGACATGGGGCAAGGATATTACTGCAGAAGAGAAAAATTGGCCAAGTTCTAGGGAAATCCCAGGAACTCATATTGGCAGAGGTTGGAGAATAGAACAGTATGATTAGTCCAGAAAAGATACAGGCCATTAATCAGATGGAGCTTGGCAAGCTCTCTACTGATTAAAAGCCAAATAGACAGAAAGGGGGCATAATTATCAGAAGGTGAGTAGATGATAAGCCATCCTGGTTTACTCAAGACTGAGAAGATTTTTCTAGACATACATTACACAGTGCTAAAAGTAGGACAATCCCAGGAAAACTGGGAGAGTCTCAGGCAAGCCAGGATGATTGACCACTCTTGAGTATATCAGAGGTCCTAAGACTTAGCAATCAGTACACAGAACTGTTAGAACTGGAAGAGGCAAACAAAGTCAAGTGTACTAGATTTGGAGATGGGAGGGTAGGAAAGCCAGGTGATAGGATGGGGCAGATTCAGAGATGGAAGTACAGACAAGAGAGTCAAAGATCTTAGTCATTCAAACTGCATTAGGCTAATTAGGAGATAATACATGTACACAATATTGCAAAATAAATGATAATGAATTTCATAACAGGAATAGAACAAGTATTATGGGAATTGAGAGGGTAGAGAATTGACATTTCACTGAGATGAGAAAGGACACATTAAAACTGGGATTTTAAGCATGATTGGTTTCTTATAAAGCAGATTTGGAAAAAAGCCTGAAAAATAAAATATGATATTAGAATGTACAGGAAGTGTACAGGTTATGCACTGGATCTGCCTTCTCATTAGTAGAATTTGAAGGTGAAATAGTTTATAGAAGATAGTATTTGGAATTAACCTTGGGATTTGTCTTTAATGCCAAGATAAACATTTCAGATTTTATTCATGAAACATCAATGAACCAATAATTTAAAAGATTTTGATCAGGGAAGTGGGTAATGAAGCTGACCTATACTTTCAAGGAATTTGTATCCACAATGGTGAACAGATAGATATGGGATAGGAAGTCATTGGATACACAGAGTTCTTACAAAGGACAGTAATAATTACACAGGAAATAAGAGACAAAAGCTTGAAAGAGCCAGAGGAGGAAGGAAAGAATAGGATAGTCAAAGGATTAGAATTCAAGGATAAACTCAGGCTTTAGATATCAACAAACCTCGGCTTACTGAGGATCTGATGAAATGGTCTGCATACTGACAATACAGTCTCAAGAAGAAATCTCAACCTTTCCAAGCCTCAGATCCTATACATAAAATATGGATAATATGACCCATTAGAGGTCTTTTGTAAATATAAAATATGACAATAAAGTTCATGTTGTAATGCCCAGTACTTAGACCTTTGGTGAATGATGACTATAATACTATAAATTAATAGAAATTGGTTAACTGATTGAAGATGGCAGTAAACAGTATAGAAATGTCAAAGATATTTTCAAAATTTTAATTTACAGTTATATGAAATTCCTCAAATATTATTCATAATATAGCTATTGAGGGTCTGTCTGTACAGTTGTAAATAACTTACCTGGTTTCAAGCCCCATCTTTCCCACATTCTAGCTTTACAGACTTGAATATTCACCTACTTTTTCTGGTTATTATATGGGGTATACACACACAAATTTAAATATATGTATTTTTTTCATTTACTAGTTGGTAATTATTCTTCAAAATGCTCATATTCTTAAACTTTCTTTAGGACTATATTTAAGTATCAGGCATGCCAAAACAACTCCAAAACAACAGAAGAATCACTCTCTAAAGAAAATGACTCTCAATTTTGCAACACATAATAGGTTATCAATAGAGTTATGATGCAGTGCTTGATCGGCTGGTACTGAATTAAACTGAGGAGATGCTCAGACAAGAAAGACTGTACTGTGGGATGGGTATCCCCTTGGCAGGTTCATGGAAGATGCAGGGTTTAAGCATCAGTACATAGCAGGATTCATTTGATGGGATTCTTAAATAGGAATGTGTTTACAATATTCTGTATGTGTCTACAACCTATTCCATAGAGCACAAGTGCCTCAGTCTGTGATAAAACCTTGTGAGGCCTTTCTCTTCTCTAGATTCATAAGCTGATTCTACTTACTGCTTAGAGATCCTAATGATGGAGATTTGCATGTTAAGGTTTTAAAGTGGGACCAAAAATTTTCCAGGAGCAGTCATGTGACACCAAAGTTGTAAAAACGTCTTGAATGATGGCAACTTAAAAGACCTAATGATCCAGGCTAAATGGAAAATAAACCTGAATGTAGTACAGAACAATTCCCAAGAAATGTTGGCTTTGAAGGAAGTTCATTTTGCATGCCACATTGGTCCTTCTGAAGATTATTTTTTAAAAAGAGGCAAACTGAGGACATTCTGTCCTTCCCACACAGCCCATAGTAAAAATTGAGAAAACCAGTGCTCACATTGGAATTTCTATAATGACTAGAGAATATATATCCGTATGGCTTGGGAATGTCCCTCAGCCAATAACTCATAGAAGGAAATTATAAGTACACTAAGGGGCATTGTTAACAATGATATTCTCTTAACCTTACAGCACTATATTTCACTTTATGGAACTTATACCAGCATTTAGAGATCTTTGGGGAAAGTGCTAAATATGGGTTTAATCACCATGGTTAGATACGTGAATGACCAGGCTGGCAAAACTGTTTCTGAGAGCGTACTCTGTCTTTTAATTTCAACAGGTGTTGGAAAAATGGATCTGCATGGAATATTTATGCCTCTGTATAAATATATCTATCTAGTAAAGAAAATGAAAGGTGCTCTATAAGAATTCATTACCAATATGAATATATTAAGAAAACCAAATTGTTGGTTGCTAGCATAAAATTAATTGTGCTTTGTTAAAGTTGAATCCACAATACAATTCTGAAGATATTCACAAGACTGTAGGCATTTATTGGATACAGTAGCTTAAGCTAACACATTTTTATGAGAAGTAGATATGATTCAATTATTTGCTGTTAAGTTACATTCCCTTCCCTCCTTCTGTGTCTAAAGTGGTTGCCTTAGCAACACAGGTGCCCAGATGACTCATCATGCATATTGTTTTGTCTTTTCCTCTGCTTTGCTTTGCTCTCTAACATGTCAGGTTTAACAAAGAAGAGACTTTAAAAAACGCTTTGGGGACATTCATCAAGAAAAGACCCTAAGAAAGGGGAGTTTTAGACCTGTTTTTTTCTCCAACCACATGTATTTAATCATTTTATTCATGCAATGTGGTCTGTATACCCTGCTCCATTATCTATCCATTTTCAATGTTTAGTTCAATTGGCTCTTCCATGAAGTTCCTTGGTACCATATTTGCTTAAATCTCTACTGCCCCTGAAATTTTGTAACAATTCATAAATGGACTATTGATCGGCCTTGGCCTGTTGTTATTGTTTTTCTTTTTCTTTTTGTATGATAATACTGAATAGGGCTATGATAGAAATAAGCAGTTTGAGATATGAACACAAAGGAGGAAAATCTGACCCTGTAAAGCCAAAACTTGGTCAATGCCCTGGTGCACAAAGGAATAGTTATCCTGGATGGAAATAGGCCATTATTGTACATGAGATCTACTCATACATATAAGCAAAAGATGGCCATTTTAATAATTTTCCTTGCTGGCTGACAGAAATGGTATCTATAGTATAGTAGGTACATATGTCTAAATAATTTCAGCAGAGGTTATTGCCAGAAAACGATTATGGGGCCTGGATTTTACCGCTACTTGCTATAAGACACACAGCTTAAATTAAGTGGCTAATTAGTCGCCTATACATACATTATACAGAATCTATGCTCAACAAAGGCATAAAGTGGTTGAGTACCATTTTTAGCATAGCTCTATATCCCTCTTAGCAAACACTTCTTCCAGACAAAGCTGCAGTACTTTCTGAGTTTTTGAATATGGCAATTTCTTTCTCATTAGCAGCACATCATGCTAACCATGCCCCCTCCTTCCCCACTGTCCTATGACTGTGTCATCCCCAGAGAGAAGTCAGTCTTCACTATGGTGACATCAATGTTGCTTGCCATATGTTTAAGACAGAACACTTTTATATTTAATAAATGTCCAGTGGCATAACTTGCTGGTGTTATGGAGGATTTGTGGACAAAAGACATTTTGGTGCACACTAAATCATATAGAGTAAATGTCTTTCTGTGGCACCATTCTTTCCTCTGCTATTAACCTGGTATTACAAGTGAAGAAATATCAATTGTCTAAGGCCAACTCAGTTTTGGGAATGGGAATTTTGCATTTTTCTTTCTTTTTCTCCCTAGAAAAGATTGCTCCTCCCACATGGACCACACAAAGTACTCTTCCTTGGAGAATGCAGTATCACTTAGGAGACTGAATTAAGATGGCAGTGCGAATTCACTTTATTAGAAGAAAGGAAAACAGTGAAGCCTTTTCAACACCTTCCTTTCTCTCATTAGTAAATCTAACTACATGGTGTTATACAGTCATGATCATATTGATCTAGATCTCACATCTTTGCAATTCAGGACCAATATGATGCATAAATATTACATGAATCTGTTCTAGTGGTAACCATAGAGAAACACAAATACTTTGCCTAAATCAGCACATAAACATAAACTTTGTAAAACCAATTCTTTAGTTAAAAAAAAGTAGTAGATGGAGTCATGTTACTGTATTCCTGATTAAGTCCCTTTTGAATGCCTGAGATTTAACTCCCTTGTTCAATTTGTCAAATTGTCTCCCCAAGACTCATTTTTGGTATTAAAAATCCACATGATTTTTATTAAGATACTTGTCCATGATCCTTTATAGATGTCTTTATTTTCCTTCTACTTCCTGTAAAGTATGGCATCTTAGCTCAGTGGAGGTCTAAAGTAATTTAAGACTATCTGCCTTTCCCTTTCTCTACCTACTCATAGGAATGGGTTTGTACACCAAATACAATGTCACAGTCTAGTTCACCAAAAGATATTGATGTTATAACTTATTCTTATATCCCCCTGTATTCCTTCCCTTAATGCTCCTACACACTGAGTAGGTGGTAAGAGGAGAGGTTAAGTTGAGTATTAGAGCATCAGACATTAGTGATTATCTGATCACAATACTGAATCTCATTGCTGAAAAGTCAGCTCTTTTCTCAACTTCTTTCAACTTTTCTCATTTATGGAATTGGAAAATTTGGTTTGTGTCTTGTTTATCTCTATTAATATCACCATACCACTTGCTAAATAACTCTCCATAGTTTCCTTATCCTTAAAGAAAAGATAATAGCAAAAAAAAAAAAAAAAGGAAAGAAAGAAGGAAAAAAGAAGAGGGAATAAAATATCCTCTTTCAAACAGCTGTTGTCAGGATCAAATGTGACATTGTACCCACATAAAGTATTTAGAAAACAGTGCTTCACACATAATAAATGCACAAATTCAATGAGCAATTATTAATACCATTACAATTTAACTTTACAAGAAAAGGCAGACTCTAGACTCAGAATGTTAGGTATGCAGACAGGCATTAATATCTTACTAGAATTCAATAACTTGCTTTGCTTCCAGTTTATATTATGGGTTACTACTATGTAAAGCATGCTTTCTGTTTGTGAATGTATTACAGTGTTTTCTTTATGAGTAAGTTTATTAAGCAAAAAATCAGTCAATATAAAGAATATATGAAATGAAGCATAATTCAGTTCATGCACTGATATAGCAAAATCTATGAACAAAATGACTTACACTTGGGACTATGTATAAACAGTGCACATGTTAGCTCTCCTTTTGCTGTCACATGCTTCCCCGTATCCCTAGCATCACATCCCTGCATCTATCAGTTATGTTGCTCTACTGCCTAAAATGCTTCCCCCTCACAGTTTGGTTCTCTTCTCCAGGAAACTACCCCCAATCATCCTGATGTGTAATTAACTTCCTGTTTTGTTTTTAACCAATTTTGTTGTTTTAAAAAGGCTTTGTGGTCAACCATCACTACGGTCACTCCTGACTCCACCCTCTGCTAAATGTGTGACTGTGGGAAAGATACTTCACAATTTCATCAGCATTAGTGTAAAGAACATAAAGTTAATGACTATTTGTATGTTAGTGTAAGGATTAAACAGATAAAATATAGGAGACATGCATTAGCTAAAAATTCAATAAAACTCAATAAAAGTTCAATGGTACGATGGCTATACTAGTATTTTAGAACTGCATCTGTTTTAATTTTCCTTCCTTCATCTCTTCATCTTCCTTTTATATCTATTCTTTGAACATCTTCTTTGAGTAGGGCCTTTGCTTACTACAGAAGATCCCCAGACTTACACAGTTTGACTTACGATCTTCTGACTTTACAATGGTGTGAAAGTGATACACACTCAGTAAAAACTATATTTTGAATTTTGACCTTTTCCCAAGGTGGCAATATGTGGTATGATACTCTTTCATGATGCTGGGCAGTGACCATCAGCTGTAGCTCCTAGTCAGTCATGTGGTCATGAGAGCAAGCAACCAATATAGCCATTCTGTACTCATACAACCACTCTTTATTTTTCCCCCACTTTCAGTACAGTGTTCAATAAATAATAACATATTTAAAACTTTACTACAAAATAGGCTTTGTGTTAGATGAGTTTGCCCAGCTGTAGGCTAACATAAGCATTCTGAGCACATTTACAGTTGGCTAGGCTAAGCCACGGTGTTTGTTAGATTAGGTATATTAAATGCATATGTGACTTAATGGCATTTTCAACATATAATGGGCTTATTGGAAGGTAACCCCATCGTAAGGAGAGGAAGATCTGTACTTTATAATATAGACAGAACAGTTTTTGGTCTCTTCCCAAGGTCTCTCACCAAAACCATATTTATTCATTTAATTTTTGTTTACTGAAGCTTTAATTTATATCTCCTTTAAAAGTTTTTGAGTTTGGTTACAATAAAAGACATTTAAAATGAGCCCATTTACATTTCAATGTTAAGTTCAAATATTACATGGAGGGAATGGGATATAAATATGCCAAATACTTCAGCTAATAGAATTACTGTACATAAATTTACTGGACATAAATTCGGCTGTGCAGTATTGACAGCCTGGGCATAGGGGGGAATTGAGACAGGTTACAAGTCTGATGAGTATTTTCAAAGTTTGGCTAGACATGACTCTGGGCCCTATAAGCTAAAAGTGGCTTTCAACAAGTTTGATAAGAGACAGTTGATCTATAAATTACTTCCCTAAGTTTCCTGTTGGGAAATATTTGTCATATGACCATGGTAGAATTTTATTAAATATAACTAAGTCAGTCTACATGTTTTGAAAGAAAAACATTTGTCCAGCTTGCCACTGTTTTTGTATTTTCTTATAAAACATTCAACTATAAATTGGAATTTGATATATCGTCCACCAGGTGACCAAAGTGAATGCATAATGCAATATTTGAAGCTGTGGAATAATTTTTGGATAGCTGATGTATCAACAAACTAATTCTATCCATTTGTTTAGTATTTTACAGTTTACAGAGTGCTTTGGAATATATTATCACTTTTAGAAACACAGCTGAAATATATTAGAAAGAGCTTTGGAGTTGAAGTTAGATGCTTTGCATTCGATTCTGCCCACCACAGCCTTATAACTGCTCCCCCTATCTTTGTAATTTCCTCTTCCTGACTCATCCATTCAGAATGAATCTGCAGATAGGCATTTCCATGTTAGCACAAATTTTGATTATTAATTCTTTTGTAACTTTTTTTTATTCCTACAAGGAATTCTGGTATAGGTCATCATAAAAATGATTAAGTTACTAGCCAACCATATGGAAAGGTTATTCCTTGAGGTTTTCTTCAGTCAATGTACCACTGACTTCACATAGTGGTCTAGAATCCCTTCATTTTCTGAACTTATCAGTCACCCTCCCTCTTGAAATTCTACCCCTCTGCACTGCTCATTCTGGAGACAAGTGAAGAACTGTCACAGAGGTTGGTGTTCACTGTTAAGAACAAATGAATCATCAACTCTGATCTTTCAGATAATATTGGTCACTATTGATATAACTGCTATGTATCATTTGACTAAAATCTTTGTCTAGTTGTGCTGTATCACCTGTGACAATTTCTTCCTCCTCCAAAGAATAAGAGGAGGGAAACTAGAGAGGAAAGATGTATATGTACCCTTCCCACCCAGACAGAAGAGACCTTGGAGGGAGAACCAATGTCATTCAATGTTATTATTTTATCATCTAGGTAACCCCATTTGAAATGGGTTCTCCATAATGACCAGTCAGTAAGAAAGTGAAAATTGATGAATTAGTGGCGTATTTTATGAGAGAAAGGATACTTTTTCTGGGTCCTAATTCTAAGATGGTTACTTTCATTTTATTGTTCAGGTACCTAATGTTTGGATTTAATTATAATTTGTAGTATGTGGCACAGTATGCTCATAGGTACCTGATGTTAGATCGGTCTATGTCCATCTCTGTCTTTATCTAGTTTGTTTTGTCTTCCTCTCAGATCCCTCACTCCAATTCATTCTTTACACACACCTTCACAGGCACCAATTCATTCTACTGAATATTTGTAAAATACATGGCAATAATTCATTTGTTTGGCTTAATAAGAAGAATATTGTGCTATAAATCCTGTCACTTTATTCCTTTGATATCTTTTCTAAAAATGTACCCATGCTGTCCTATGTCTGTAAGGCTCATTTCTTTGTAATGTGCCACGAAATTCCATTCCTGTACTTCTGAATCCTATTTTCTATTTCAAAGGTGATAGACATCTAGATTGTCTCCAGATCCTTGCCATATTAGTTGTTATATCCTTCCCTGCATAGAACCTTCACAAATGATGGGAAGATTTTTCCTAGAAACACATTCAAGATTGGGATTTCTCTGTCATCGGGTGTTCATACTCATACCACAAAATGTCACCAGTATTGCTACCATCAACAGTATTTAAGTATTCCTCTTGTCTCAAATTCTTGCCAAATCTGGTTTTATCCAACTTTCTAATGTTCATCTCTAATGGGTTATAGTAGTGCCTCATGATCATTTGAACTCATATTTATCTAATAGTAGATTAAATTGAACATTTTACATTCTCATGCCCACATTACTTTTTAAAGACATTTTTTTTTTCAGAGTAGTTTTTGTTTCATAACAAAATTGAGGGAAACCACAGAGATTTCCCATATATCCTCCACCTCCCACCCTCATACATAGTCTTCTTCATTGTTGACATTCTCCACCAGAGTGGCACGTTTTTTAATCAAGGAGCTACATGAAACTACAGTGACACTTTATATGACTCCAAGTCCATTGTTTATACTATGGTTGGCTCTTAAGAGTTTTGTGCAATCTATAGGTTTAAACAATGTATAAGGACATATATCCATGATCATAATATCATAGAGTATTTTCACTGTCTTAAAAATCCTCTGTGCTATGCTTATTCCTCTCTGACTGGCCTCTTCCCCACCCCTGGCAAGTAATGATCTTTTGATTGTCTTCATAGCCTAGTCTTTTTCAGAATGTCTTATAGTTAGAATCCTACAGTACACAGGATATTCAAATTAGCTTCTTTCAGTTAAGATGCATTTAAGATTCTTCCAAGTCTTTTCATGGCTTGAGATCTCATTTCCTTTTAGTGCTGAATAATATTCCATTGCTTAGCACACCACACTTTATCCATTCACGTTCTGAAGATATCTTAGTTATTATAAACTTTCTTATAAATTTAGTTGCTATAAGGCTGCTATAAACATTCAAGTGCAGGTTTTTGTGTGTACATAAGTTTTCAACTCATTTGGGTAAATACTAAGAAGACTGATTGCTGGGTCAAATGGTAAGAGTGTGTGAAGTTTTGTAAAAAAGGCTGCCAAACTGTCTTCCAAAGTGGCTGCATACCATTTTACGTTCTCCTTAGCATTGAATGAGAGTTCCTTCTCTCTACATCCCCATCAGCATTTGGTACTATCAGTGTCCTAAAATTGGGCCATCCTAATATGTGTGGTGTGGCATCTCATTGTTTTAATATATATTTCACGGGTGGCCTATGATGTAAAAACGTCCTTTCATATGCTTATTTGTCATCTGTATAATACCTACTTTGGTGAGGTGACTGTTAAGGTCTTTGGCCCATTTATTAATTGGATTTTTTCTTACTGTTGAGGCTTAGGAGATCTTTTTATATTTTGGATAAGAGTCCTTTACCAGATGTGTCTTTTGAAAATATTTTCTCCTAATCTTGTCTTCTAATTCTTGTCTTTTAATTCTCTTGAGGTTTCCTTTGGCAGAAGAGATTTTTTTTTTTAATTTCAATGAAGCCAGTTTATCAGTTATTTATTTGTGAATCTGGCCTTTGGTGTTATATCTACAAGGACCTCACAATACCCAAATCCATCTTGGTTTTTTCCAATGCTGTCTTCAAGGAGTTTTATAATTTGGCATTTTAAATTTTGGTCTGTGATCCGTTTTGAGCTAATTTTTGAGAAGGGTATAAGATCTGTATCTTTATCTTTTTTTTTTTTTACATGTGGATGTCTAGTTATTCCAGCACCATTTGTCAAAAGACTACCTTTGCTCCATTATACTGACTTTGCACCTTTGTCAAAGATCACTTGACAATATTTATGGGGGTCTATTTCTGGGATCTCTATGCCATTCTTATTGTTCTGTTTATTATTTTGTCAATACCACACTGCCTTGATGACTGTACCTTTATAGTATGTCTTGAAGTCAGATACCCTCAATCCTTCAACTTTGTTCTTCTCCTTCAATATTATATCATTTATTCCAGGTTTTCTGCTTCTCATGTAAACTTTAGAACCAGTTTGTCAATATCCACAAAATAACTTGTTGGGATTTTTGACTGGCATTTCATTGAATATTGGATCAAATTGAAAAGAGTGGACATCTTGATGGTATTGAATCTTCCTACTCATAAACGTAATCTCCCCATTTATTTCTTTGATTGCATTCATCAGAATTTTGTAGTTTTCTTCACAGAGTTCTTATACATATTTTATTATACTTATACCTGATTATTTAAATTTGGAGGGAGTGCTACTGTAAATAGCATTGCATTTTTAATTTCAAATTCCATTTGTTCATTGTTGGTATAAAGGAAAGCAACTGACTTTTGTATGACAACTTTGTATCTTGCAAAGTTGCTATAATTGCTCATTACTTCTAGGAATTGTCTGTGTTTGCTTGTTCGTCAATTCTTTTGAATTTTGTATATAAATATGTCATCTTTGAAGAAAGACGGTTTTATGTCTTCTATTACATTATGTATACTTTTATTCCAGCACTACTTTTTAATAAAGATGACTACCTTCATGAGGGCTATTTATTTTTCCTTCTGCTTTTTAAAAGTGTTAGATGTTTTGTCTTTCCTTGCTGTTTATTTTACTTTATGAAGTTTATTTATTATTTTGAGAGAGACAGAGACAATGTGAGTAGGGGAGGGACAGAAAGAGAGGCAAGGAGAGAGAATCCCAAGCAGGCTCCACACTGCCAGCACACAGCCCAATGAAGGCCTCAAACTCACGAAACTGTGAGATCATGACCTTAGCCAAAACCAAGAGTCAGACATTTAACCAAGTGATCCACCCAGGAAACCCATTTCCTTGTTGTTGATTTTAGAAGTTTACTATAAATTCTAAATAATAATTTCTTATTGCTTTTAGACATTAAAATATGTTCCTCTATTCTGTCAGTTGTCAGCAATTTTGTCATTTGTTGAAAATAATTCTTAATTTTGCATGAGTCTTTCTGTAGAAAATTTTAACAAAATGATAGATAATAATTTCAAAGTTAGTTTTGCCAAAAAAAAAAAAACATTTTATATTCCTGATTCAATCATGAAACTTAAATACTGAGAGCACAGAGTTGAGGCCCTATCTACTTAAAACAGATGAACAGACTAAATCTGTTTGTCTTGATAGCTGATTGCTAAGTTTGTTAGCATTTGCCTATTCATTGTATAATCTACTTCATTGCTTCCCATTGGTCTTTGTTGTTATAGTTTCTTCTTCTTTATGAACTATGCTATGAGTAATCCATAAAATAAAATCCACAAATAATTATAAAATAATGAGATTTGAAACTTAATCAGAAATATAAAAACAGATAGGAAAATCTTGAGAAGATGCATGAAAGAATATTCTAAGTCAGAACAAATTCATTTTTTTCTACAAAAAAGAAGAAAAGATAAGCTGCTTACATCATTTTTATAAAGCAGAAAACGAGTTAAAAATTTATAAATTTTGTACTTGAAATTTATTTTCCAGTAGTCAAAAACCAAAGTTATCCTTTTGGACTTTCTGATCAGATGTAATCTTTTTCCAATTCAACAATCTCCAAAATCCTTGAAAAAATGAATTTACCACTTTCCTTTTTGATTCCATGGCATGTAAGGCTCTATTCAAATTTTAAAAGCCTTTTAACCTGTCATATTTCCTTTTAGGCAGGAGTTCTGAAGGAGGGAATACACTCATTTCAAGAACCAATAGTCAAAACCACATGATGCCAAAATAATAGACTGATCTGTACAATAGTGGTGAAGAGTCTATCAACCTGGATTTTAGTGTCATATTAAACCCAGGAAAATATTAACAATATAGATGGTAAGACTTAGGGAGAAACACAATAGTTCCATCAATTATTAGAAAAACTCTGAAGTATAAGAATTTGATTTGTCCTGAATTGTCTCATAGGAAAGAAGTAGAAGCAGACAGATTTTAGCTTAATTTAAGAAGTAATATTCTAAAACTGGAATAGTTCAACAATAAAATAGACTGATTCAAAAGACAAGGAGTTTCTTACAAAAGTCAAGCTGACCCTGGAATCTTAGTCTTAGGACCTGGAAAAGACAAGAAGAAAATGGTGAATTGGAAGAAAAAAAGAAAAAAAATATATAAGGTAATTTTTTACTTTCCAAAGAGCTGGATTTCTTCTGAACAGGAAAGTGATAGTAAGAATTAGGTCTTGCTTAAAATCATTTATAACACCATGATTGCCAATTGCTGTACCTCACTTCCTTCTGCTCTTTCTTTAAAAGATTCATACAATAAGTAGTTTGGGTTCTATTCTCCCTTATACTCTTAGTAAATTCCATGCTTATAAAGTAATCTAGAATTAAATACATAAATAAAAAAGGCTTCAGTGATATTTATACTTTATGTCGGAAGACTGACATGAAATTAATACAATGTTATGTTGGCATTGTTCACTGAGATTAGAGCCATTAGAGGAGCTCAAATGCCCAGAAGTAAGGCTTAGGATATGTTAATAATGGAAGTGCCGTTCTAGTTTTAACACATTTGTTGCCAGTGAAATTGTATCCATCTTTGTGAAGGCATGTTTGCATACTCCTTCCTTAACACACAGGAGCATACGCACACACACACTCACATCCCATTTTCTCATTATTTTCATCTAGCACAGAGTTACTAAGGAATTAAAAAAATATCACAGCCAGAAATGCCTGTTTAAACCTCTAAATCTCAGGGGTTCTTAGAAATCAGTATATAGTATTAGTCCAGATCTCTTGAATACAAAGATGTGAGTAATGTAAGAATCCTCACTGTACCCAAATTTAAAATGTGTCATTTACTTTCAGATACTGTTGCTTCTGGAAAGCCTTATATCTAATAATTTGTTTCCTTTGACTTTGTGGTAACTTGCCACATAACGTGATTTTGTTTCCAGAAAATCTAGTATCAGGGCAGTGGTGAAGAAAACTGTTCATGTATGTGAAGTAGTTTTTGGTCTTCTTTATCTAACTCTATTTTCCAGTGTTAAATGCTGACATTATACTTTTGCTTAATGGGCCTCAGAATATCATCCTGGAAGTGATAAGGGACCAAATTTATCAGGAGAAGGAACTAATGTGAACTTTGAGGGTGGGAGCTGAGTAAAGTAGCTCCTAAATACTTAAAAAAAATGTCATACCCAAAGGAGCATTTAGATAACTTGCATCTAGAGAGATACCCAAATCCAACAGGCATCCAATCTAGGGACAAGGAAAAAAATATAGCTTTGGAAATATAAAAAGTTAGTGGGAGAATCAGGGTCCAACTCAAGAAAACCCTTAGAAAATAATCACATATAATAAATATAGAGCCCATAGAAAAGAACTTGAAGGAACAGGCAAGAATACAGCACACAGATATTTGGCTTCGTGTAGAGGAAAGCTTCTCCACAATACTAGGTTACACAATGGAGGGAAACAGATAAAAGAACCTCAATCTCTAAGACATGGGCTTAAAAAGAGCAGGTGGTAAGACTGCCGTCAGCATGGGATACCCAGGAAAGACCTCCAACAGACATTTCTTAAAGTGCTTAATACAGCTCCCCAGGAGTACTTCTAATCAAATACTGCCACACTCTCAGCTAATTATCACCCCTGATTCCTACAGTGGAAAGTTAGTCTGCAGGTGCCTGGATGCTCATTAGACAGGAGAAAGATGGATCTACACTAAGGAAAAAATTTATGCTACTTTGTGCTACTTGATATAGACTCCCCCCCATCCTTATAAACTAATTTTCTTTACATATCTATTATTATAAAGCACATTTTTGCTCTGTGTAATGAAAGTAATTTACCTTTAATGAGAGTGTTGAATTTGTAGCTTTTATAATCAACCTCACATAATTTCATACGGGAGAAAGTTTAAGCTTTTCCAGGAAGCCTCTCTATGTGTTCATCCGATGGTCAATGGACTAGACAGAAATTTTGGTTGGCTAACACTGCTTGCCTTCCTTTGACAGTGAAATTCAAGCTATTCAATGGCTAAGAATCATTTCATTTTCATATAATCACAAAATCACTGAAACATAGATTTCATTTTTATTTAAGACTATAAAGAACATTGCCATTGTTTCTTTTTTATGTTTTAAAGAATTTTCTAAATTACCATCTACTCAAAATGAGTTATGGTCAAGATCAATTTTTTTTATATGTTATTTGGATACACCTTTGGGGAGGAACATTTTGAGATTAGAGTCACAAAATCTGGGAATATAAAAGATTAAAAATGGATAGTAAGAAAGAAAAAACAATAACATTATGATTAGTCTTATTTTGGGGGGAAAAAGTCTATTATTTACTTTCTTAGTGGCCATTGCTTTGTTTCCAAAACAGTCACTTAAAAGCATAATTTTGTTGGCCTGCTGTCAGTCTCTGTTCCCAAGTCATGTGAGTCCAATGCTCCCTTTTGGGGAGAGGTGGACCTGAAAACAAGATGATGAAAAGGTGAATTCAAATTCTTGCATTTTTTATTGTTAGTTCTTGCTAGGAGATGGTTTAGGGAGGAGGAGTCACTGTGGTTATCATGCCTACAAATGCTGCTTTCTCTTCCTTGGTCTAGAAATAATATTTTATAACTACCTTGACATCTTCTTGCTCCCCTTTCCTCATGTCTGCAAGTTGTATTTTTTCCCGTTTTATTGCATCTCTCATATATATAAACAGATATGTACATATGTTTTACTGCACAGCAATTAATAGAAATAATCACAACTCAATTTTATTAATAATTAACTATTGAACACTTGTGAAGTGCCAGGCACCTTAAGTAATTCACATGCATTATCTCAATCAATCATCATAGTAATGCTGGAGTTCTCCATCTTACCAGAAAGGAAAAAGAGGCTTAGAATAGTTAAACAATATTGCTCCAAATCACATAGCAAGGAAGTAGACTGGGGATTTGAATTGAGAAAAATCTGAGTTTTTGAGCACTGCTCCACACCTCGTTTCCATGTCACACTCTCTGCAGACACGAGACCTAGTTTAAACTTTCCTTAACACTGCCATCTGGACACGTCAGTTCTCCTTCTTAAGGATTGTTCCCACTTATTGGAGGGAGCATAGTAGTAATTTGTACACTGGGCTCTAGCAGCTTACATTCTAAGTTTAAAATTTTATTCAAGTATATAAAATCTTCTAATGTCTCCTTTACAGGATTTTAAGAATAAGACTGAGCCTTATTGATCCACATATCTGTGATAAATACCTGGCTCAGAGTCTTATACACAGTACTCACTCTACAAGTATTTATAGGATGAACATAACTGAAAAGAGTGATTTTTTTTAGAAGATAATTTTGTTTACAAAAAAGAGTCTAATGTCCCATGTTTGATGGCATTACTGAGACAAGAGAACCAAGCTCTTTGTTAAATAATGTAGAAGACTACAAATAATAGAGAATGATGTAGTGGAATGACCAAAGCAACATATAGCAAAGTCCATATCTACTTGTCTGTGAAGGAATACACTCTGTTGGAGAATCCAGTAAGCTCCTGTGTCATGACAAGTCATCAGGCTCACTACAGAGTTTCTGCTGGACTGCCTTGTCCTCTAGCACCTTCTCATGGTCCCATTGCACTCATTCGGTCTAGTAAAGACTTCTAGCATCTTCTAAACCATAAAATCTGTTTTAAATTTTCTAGAACTTCCTTTACTTATTTTCAGGTTCTACTTGTAAAGGAGGAATCTCTTTTCCCATGGCTCCAACCAAACTGGAAATTCTATTTAAGGGCCAGGAATCACGGACACAGCATTGCCTCACAGATGTGTCACAGTGGGCCACCACTAAAATTTCTTGAGATGGAGGAATACCACAATGTACAATCTTGACAACCTACTTCTCTCAAAGTGTAAGAACAGTTATTTATTAAGAAAAAATCTACTTTATAGGCAAAGATGTATACTTATTCTGGGATTTTCATAGATATTGAAATTATATTAATCTGCAAGGGTGGGTCTGTGGACGTATTTCTAGGGTACTTAAATCCAGGGTACTGAACTGCCTCGGCTAAAATCACCAACTACCTTTACAGTCTGTATGATCCTCAAAAACACATTTAATTTCTCTCTTCCTCCATCTGTAATATGAATAAGTAGCACTCATCTGATAAATTAGTTGGAAGATTCATGAGAAATTAATTATGAACATTTTCAAACATATAATAAGTAAGCAATAGAATAAATATCAGATGTTAAGTTTGTTTTTGTTACTATATAAAGTACTACCATGTAATTATCCTAAGTTTGGCTCTACACAGACAGAATGAGGCTAAGACACTGCTTCTCATAGTATTTTTTTTGAAGGATATGGAAAAAAAAAACCCTCTGCCTCCTATAACTGAGGCTGGCATAATGAATGCATTTGCTAGTTTAAGATTTGTAGAAGAAGCATTAAGAAGAAAGAAAAGATCTAGTTAAAAGAGTACCCCCAAGGTGAAGCGTCATAGGTGGGATTTTTTTTTTTAAGTAGTCTCACATTGGGATGTGGGACTGGAACTCACAACCTTGAGATCAAGGTCATATAATTCTACTGAGTCAGCAGCCAGGAAGCCCAGGAAAAACTTTTTATCAAAAATTATTAAGCATTTGGGGCACCTGGGTGGCTTAGTCGGTTAAGCGTCTGACTTTCGCTTAGGTCATGATCTCGCAGTTCATGGGTTTGAGCCCTGCGTCGGGCTCTGTGCTGACAGCTGGCTCAGAGCCTGGAGCCTGTTTCAGGTTCTGTATCTCCCCCTCTCTGACCCTCCCCTGCTCATGCTGTCTCTCTCTCTCTGTCAGAAATAAATAAAACATTAAAAAATTTTAAAAAAAATTATTAAGCATTTAAAATGTGCCAGGTAAATATGCCAGTTTCTATGCAAGATGCTGTGGGACTGTATATTGTATATTGACAACTAGGACATTCATGCCAGTACACTTGAGGAACATATATTCCCCCCCCTAGAGAAAGACAAGCAAGAAAGCAATTGGAACACAATGGTATAAGTACTCTAACATATGTAAATGCAAGATCTGTAGAAAATGAAGTGCCTAATACTTTCAGGGAACGTGAGAATGCTTTATAGGTAAGGTGACACTGTCTGTACAAAATGGATGTTTGTGGATCTGTTTGTCAAGCAGACAAAAGAAATCAGCATGTGCAGAGACAACAGGAAGAAAAGGCAAGAGATCATTAGAGATTCAAAAGTAATTTGGTGTAACTAATGTAGAGTATATAGTGGATGGAATCCAAGGGCTTGTGCAGGAAGAGAGGCTGGAACTTAAAGCTGGGATTTATTATTAGAGATCTTACATGGGAAGTTTTTAATTCTACCTGTGAAGTGCAAGAGGCTGGTATTCTCAGAATTCAGACTTTACTTCTGACAGTGAAGTGCAAGGGGTATCAGTGAGGGAAGAGAACGGAGACTGAGCAGCCTTTGTTCTTTGTTCTAGAGCAGCCTTTCTGTAAATGCTGTCTCCGGACAGAAGTTTCAGCATCACCTGGAAACTTGTCAGAAATGCAGATTCTGGGGTGCCTGGGTGGCTTAGTACGTTGAGTATCCGACTTTGGCTCAGGTCATGATTTTATAGCTTGTGAGTTCCAGCTCCAGTTTAGGCTCCGTGCTGACAGCTCAGAGCTTGAAGCCTGCTTCAGATTCTGTGCCTCCCCCTTTCTCTCTGTCCCTCCCTGCTCATGCTCTGTCCCTCTCTGTCTCTCAAAAACAAGTATATAAAAATTAAAAAAAAAAAAAGAAATGTAAATTCTCAGTCTCTACCCCCAGAAATCTTTAATCAGAAACTCTGGAGTGCAGCTCAGTCACAGGTGTTTGAGCAAACTCTCTAAAGAATTCAGACATTCACTACTGTTTGAGAACTATGGTCTTAGATGGATTTGCTGAGTTCATCCAGGTAGAATCATATGCTCTTTCCTATAAGCAGAGGCAGTGCAAACGGAGTTTGAGAAATAGTACTGAGTTTAAAGTGGGTCATAATTGAGTGAGAGGGAGACCTAAGAATGAATTTAGTAGGTAGAAGCAATCAAGTCTATAAAGCTTATAAGGAGATAGGGATACAGAGTGATGCAATTTGGAGGGATAGGGAAGCAGTTTGAGAGACCAATACTAGTAAAATATTACAATCAGAATCTTGAGCATCTGGCAGAAATATCTAGTATGAGAGTATGGAGACAAACAAGAAAAGTAGCTTTATTTACATCCTAGATTTTGTCTTCTTTTATCCAAATTCCTCATGAGCTTCAGAGAGTTTTGGTATTGGTCTGTATGAAAATAATGATTGTGGGTTTTGTTGTTGTTGTTTTTATTTATTTGTTTTTAATGTTTATTTTTGAGAGACTGAGACAGAGCATGAGCAGGGGAGGGGCAGATAAAGAGAGAGACACAGAATCTGAAACAGGCTCCAGGTTCTGGGTTGTCAGCACAGAGCCTGATGCAGGGCTCGAACCTACAAACCATGGCATCATGACCTGAGCCAAAGTTGGATGCTTAACTGACTGAGCTGTTCAGGTGCCCCAGCTATTGTTGTTTTTAAGTAGGAAGGGCCAAAGCTGGAGAGAAATTTGTGGAGATATATTATATTCTTTGAAATCTTGGTATATAATAAATATAATTTCCATTCTCTTCCCTACAACACTGCTAAAAAATTCCCATCCTCCACCAATTTACACAAACCCAGATATTTGTGAACTCTACATATTTTATACGGAACTCTTTGTTTCTGCCTCTTAAGCCCTTGCCAATTCTCAGTTTGACAGTGTTCTTTTTCCAAGCAATTTGAACCAATTTTATATGTGAAACTTCATGAGGCACTTCAACAAATTCTTTGCTTCAGCTCAGATATATAGCATCCACTGCACACTCGCAGCCACTAATCTTATAATTCTATCTCAGTGACTCTGACTGGCATGGACTGCTTTCTCCTCCAGGTCCCTTAAACATCCTGTGAAACCCTGGGCTCAAGAAGAGTGGGGCTCTACGGTAGGGTCAGGGAAGAAGAGCAGTGTGACAAACTGGGGGACATGGGGGAACCCAGAGCAGTTATAAGGGGAAATAATGAGGGCTACTGAGGGCATTTGTGGAGTGGAGAAGGGAGGGAAGACCCCAACACTGCATCCACAAAGTGGATACAAACGGAGGGCTACACTTTTATATGGTCAGCCCTAGGTATTATAATAAAAAGCTAATCTCTTGTTTTCATCATTCTCCCTTAAGCTATAGGAAGGCAAGAGACATTTTTTCCTCCTTCACCATTCTACCCTAAATGGCCATTGGAAATCTTGTTGCAAATTAGACATTTCTAAATAATTTATTTCAATGTATGAATGAATCCATCTTCACAGATGACCAGCTCCATCTCCTTCTAGCACTGACATGGTACCTCATATCCGTAACATCACTCCGATGTATGTATCACCTGATGGATACTTCTGGTGACCCACTACCTCAGCTGAGGCTGGAAGTCTTGCCACTGCATTTGAAATGTAAAGTTAGACAAGCTGTTAATTTCAAAATATAAGGTGCTCAGCTATCCTCAAGTGACTCAAGAGAGGACAATAAAGTCTAGAGGATGCCAAGGATATCCCATTTCTCCAAAGGGACAAAGAGTAAATGGTTTAGTTTTTGCAGTCCATAAGTCTCTGTTGCAACTACACCATTAAGCAATTGTAGCACAAAAGCAGCCATAGATAATATATTTAAAAATGGGCATGGCTGTGTCCCAATAAAATTTTCTGTACAAAACCATGTTGGGGGCAGATTTAGCCCCAGGGCTATACTTGGCCTTTTTCAACAGGAATAGTCAAAGTCTTTGTTGCCTCGTCTTTGTTGAGCAGTTCTGACATTGTAGCAGGATCTATTGTCAAAATATTGATATCCATGCTCCAATTGAACATTGAAACAAGCAGACTCTTTGAGGCTAAAGTATAGATTGCAAAAATATGGATTTGAAAGCCATACTGCTAGACTTTTACTGTATGTTCTTGGCCAATAGACATACTTTCTTTAGCCTCTGTTTTCGTGTCCTCAAAATACAGAAATACCATGTACTTTTATTTTAAGGCTCTTATGGAAATAATCCATATGAAACATGACAGAGACTGGAATAGAGTAAGAACACAGGGCAAGTAAGATGAGAAAAGAAACTGAAACACAAGATCAAGTGGTTTGCTCAAGTTCCAATGCATTAAAAAAACTTTTAATGTTTATTTATTTTTGAGAGAGAGAGAGAGAAAGAGAGAGAGAAAGAAACAGTGCAAGTGGGAGAGGCGCAGAGAGAGGGAGACACAGAATCCAAAGCAGGTTCCAGGCTCTGGGCTGTCAGCACTAACCCTGATGTGGGGTTCAAACCCATGAACCATGAGATCATGACTTGAGTCAAAGTCATATGCTCAACCAACTGAGCCACCCAGGAGCGCCAAGTTCCAATAGCTTTTGACAGATGATGTTCCACATAACCACCATAATGTTTTTCCATTAAGATATGGTCTGCTCCATACTAGGCAATTGTGCCTTGCAGTTTCAGAGGTCAGAGACATGAGTTTACCCTTCTTATGTGACATGTACCAGTAGAACTGAATCTATTCCAAAAATACAGCATGCCAATTGATGAAGATACAGATTTAATCACTGAGAGCAATGTGCTAGGATAACTGCGTTGTCCTTCTGGCTAATGATCAATATCAGGCAGCATATTCTTTTGCTGTGTTACCATCTGCTTACATACCGATTAACAATATATTTCTGTGTTTCACTCATTTCATGAAAAAGTTAATGGCACATGAGTGGGGACAAACAAAATTGCTGTCTCACTACAGCATACAAAGTGCATGCATTGTTCTACTTCCTGAATCCCGAGTAGTCAGCATTCACTATTTAGTTCCTCACCAACCTGGCTTTCTACACTCTCCTAAAAGACAGGAACTCCAGATTGACATCTGGAAAGAATCACATGTTTCAGTGTGTATACGGTCATATCATAAAAGGTAAAGTGCAAGTAAATAAGACAGAGCTGCCAATCTGTTGCCACAGACAGTTAATATGCTATACACAACATACCTGATGCAAGATTGGAATTAGGGAGAAAAGACTTGCTGATAAATGAAAGAAAAGCAACTCTTTCACATAAGTTTTAACTAAAACTTTTTAAAGAGTTCTTTATGGAATCATCAGCTATTAGAATTAACAGATATTTGGCCTTAAAGATAACTGCAAAGCAGAAACAAACTGAAGAACACAGGTCACATACCTCTAGTCCATTTCTTTTTCCATTAAAATTATGCTATCATATACATCATAAACAACTAGTACACTTGAATATTTGGTGATAAGAATTGTTTCAAATATTATTTTTTTTCCATTGAATTATATCCATAAAAATCTAAATAAGTGAATTATTTAAGATTATTTTTATATGCACAAAGTTGTTCGGTATCTTTAAAAAAAACCACCATGACTTTAAATATTGCTCACCCTCTTAATCTCACAACTGAATTATGTCATGTTCTCTCAGAGCCTTCTGCTTCAAGGCTGAGCTATCAGCCTGGGCAGAAGATGGAAATTTCCTATAAAACAAAGAAGGTGCTACTCAATTGACTTCTTTGACTGCTTTTTGGTAAATGATAGTTGTGTGTGTTTCTTTTTTTTGATGCCAGCGTTTTGTGGTAAGAGAGAGAATTCTAAATTTGAAATCTATTAATGCTACAAAAACCAGGCCATATTAAGCCTTGGAGTCTGTATCTGCCAGAAGAGAGAAGACCCAAGAGAGGACTTGGGAGTGTATGAAAAATCTGACCAGAGATTCTGGCCAGAGATTCTAAGGTAAGAAGAAAGAGAGGCTGGCACATATCATGGAGTATGCCTTCCCCTCCCTTTTTCCCTTAGGTGGTGGGAAAGGGAACGTGAAGGTCCAGATGGCTGTGGGAAGTCAGATCACTGCAGACCAAAACACTTGAGTCTTAAAAGAAATCTTGCAAGTAATTACTTCTAAAGAGTTGAGGAGCAGTGATGAATACCTAATTATGAAATGTCTATATAGATGAGTCTGACGCCTTACTTCTGGCTTCTCAGAGGTCTGTGGAGGGCTGAGGCCCAGGAGTTCCAGCTTGCTTTAATGAGGCCCTGCAAAAAGCTTAGCTTCTGGCCCCAGAGGCCAGAGTGTTTATTATATGGGAGAAAAAAAAAAAAAATTCTACTCTATGCTCTTTGGGTCTCTGGGTGATCCCAAGAATTAAACTGATATAAGACAGGTTAATAGCAAAAAACTATACACAAGTATATAGAATTTTTACACGTACAAGGGAGTTTTCACAAGAGAATGAAAAGCCAGAGAAATGACCAAAGAAGGAAGCTTTTATACCATTTGGGAAAAGAAACAATACATTTGTAAACAATTGACAAGACAAAGGGATTTGGGCTGGGGGAAGTAAATGGTGAAAATATAAATAGGAAGATAAGAGTAACAATGGTTGTGTGCATAGATTTCTTGGACCCAAATTGCATGCCTTTCACAAGGGAGTTTTATCTCCTGCTTTCAGAAAGATGAAGAAGGGTCAGAGTTTCCTTTCCATGGGTACTATTTCTAAAGTGCTTTTGTTTTAAAATAATCAATATGCCAAAATGATGTATTTTGGGGGTGACATGTTCTGAACTCCTTCAGTGGCATAGCAAACATGAGCAACTGCTTAGACCAAGTACTCCAGCAGTGAGTTCCAGTACGTCACCTCTACTATCACTTTTGAGAGAAGGCTCTCCATTAATTAGTCGATATGCAACACAGAACAGTGAAGATTCACAAAATGCGGCATTCAAGTAACGGCCCTTTCTACTCACAAATACAAAATGTTTGAAGTCCCTGTATATGCCCAGGTTCCAAGAAGGAGTTAAAAAAAGAGGACAGAACTCAGGGATGAGTAAATTTTCTAAACACACTGAATCTTCTACAAGAGCTTATTTAAGCTCTTTATGATTCAAAAAATAGGGGTTTCAATATTTATATTATTAAATATAATTAAATATTTGGAAATGTATAAGGCTGAATTATTACACTGATGGAATTTAAAATTTTTTAAAAATGTTTTATGTATTTCTGAGAGAGAGAGAGACAGTGTGAGCAGGGGGAGGGTCAGAGAGAGAGGGAAACACAGAATCCAAAACAGGCTCCAGGCTCTGAGCTGACTGTTAGCACAGGGCCCGACACAGGGCTTGAAACCACGAACTGTAAGATCATGACCTGAGCCGAAGTTAGACGCTTAACCGACTGAGCCACCCAGGTGTCCCAAGGAATTTTTATTTTAATAGGAAGAAATAAAATGCTTCAGATTGGGAAATATAACTGTCTCAGCTAATCTGTGAAACAAGAGTCACAAGGAAGGGAAGATCAACTACCTAGGTGAATTAAAAAAATGCACTAGGTTTTAATAACTAAGAGGAAACAGATGAGCTGGATATACCCATAAGATATAAATGGTTGCATAAACTAAGATAGTTTAATTTAGGGAAGGGTAAAAGGAATAAAGCTCATGACATCATTTCTATGAGATTGATACCATTAGTGTGTATCATTCCCATTTGATATATGAGGCTGTTGACTTTCAAGGTGGTTAAACGATGTTGTTAGGACCACCTATATGAGGCCTGACTTATTTGACTGCCTGAGATAACTGCAGAATATTTGAGAATATAAATCTCTAGAATCTTTCTGTAGTCTACAATTTTGGGGGGTGGTGAGTAAAGTGTCCACAAATACTGAAGTAATCAAATATATGTATATCATACCTATATATCAAAATAAATTGGATTTTAGATGGTTCAATCAATCTGTGTTAATATAAGTGAAGATATTTATCAAACTATAATGCTGTGTCAATTTTTGGAAAAATTCTTCACATTAAAAATGCATTTCTTTCTTTTTTTAACACTCAAGAAAATGATAGGGATAAAAATGATAGAACTCATCAATCAGCCTTCAAATATCGCTTCACAACCTCTGGACTGACATCTTTCACAATCCTCAGGAGTTTGTTGATATTTCTTTTCCAAGAAAGTTCCAGGGATACTGGAAAGGGAAACCCAAGGCCAACAAACTTCTCTGCAAACTTTCTGGAAGACAGTAGAAGTAGAAAATATGATGAAGTGATGATGGCCACAAACTTGGAGAAATTTTAGGGAAAAAAATAAACCTATTCTAGAATACTAAAAGACCATCTATCACACTTAAATGAAAGTGCTACACTTTAATTTATAAATTATTTCAAGTATCAAAAGAGTAAGAGGTCTTTATTCAGTTCTTGTACTATATCTCTGCAAATTAGATTTTATCTTTTGATGCCAGGAAGCACTGTTTTTTCTCTCTCTCTCTTTCCCCAATTTCTCTTAATTTAATAATGTTTATTCTTATGACAGGGGCAGTTGGGGAACCACCTCAAGGCTAGCAATTTGGAATTTCTACTTTAGGTTATTAAAATTTTTGTTTCTGGATTTCTACAGTAATACTCTCATATTCTACATATAAAGTTCCTAATGCAAGGTCAAATATCCAGAAAACCTATCTTTTCCCTTACTTTTTATCCCTTTTATGAAATACTATTGACATTTACTCCTTTTTTTATATTGACCTCTTTGAATCAATATTCTACCAGGCTATTGTTCTATCAGCTGGTACTTATAGTCTCTAAGATGTCCAAAGGTAAGAGCAAAATCTTTTCTGGAAACATGTAATTGAATACTACTCCTGCAGAGAAAGAACCTATTAATCTCATAAAGAGTATCCAAATATATTAACAGGATTATAACTAATCACATAATTATATCTTTTGATAGATGCAAGGAAAAATAATCAATTCCACAGACAGAAACAGGAAAAAGGTTAATATCTAGGTTAATTTTCATGTTTTCAAGTTCATTATTATAAATCGTTGAATTCTATCCGTATCTTAACTTTTCAAGATTTGAAAAGTGAATTCCCATCAATTCAGACTTTTTTTTATACTACACTTCAAGAAGTTAATATCCATCTATTAGATTATAGACAGATAGATAGACTAGACACATTAGGTTCTTCATCTCATAACAGAAAATAAATACTTAAGAAGTAAGAAATAAAACGCTGAGTTATATGCTTAATCAAGCAAGGGATGTGGAAAATGCTATTCCCTATGGGCAAAAAGAATTCACCTAGCCTCTGGAGTCTTAAGGCATGAATCAAAATAAATCATACTGTTTTATTATTTTATTTTTTATTAAAAAATTTTAATGTTTATTCATTTTTGAGAGAGACAGGCAGATCGCTAGCAGGGGTGGGGCAGTTAGAGAGTGGGAGACACAGAATCTGAAGCAGGCTCCAAGCTCTGAGCTGTTAGCACAGAGCTCAACGCAGGGCTTGAAGTCATGAACCATGTGACCATGTCCTGATCCAAAGTCAGATGCTTAACCAACTAAGCCACCCAAGTGCCCCAACCATACTATTTTAAAGTTGAAATTTGAGTCAATTAAGCAAAAATGCAAAGGTAAAGCAAAGAAAAATATACAACGTATAGGAACAGATATAGTCCTAATATTTTCTTCCCTAAATAGCTATGATCTTAGACAATTTAATTAAGATCTCAGCTTTATCATTGGATAAAGTTATAAAAGGATATGAAATGTATTTTCACAAAATATATAAGAAAAGGAAACAATGTAAACACCTATTTAAAATGTTTTCCAGTTCTCAATTACCTTTATATGGGTTGCTTTATTATAATACCATATATGTTATTAAGTTACATGGATTATATGAATCAGATTCCCAAAGAGTTTATAATCCCAGATTAGTTCACAAAAAAATTTAATCCATTTGTTCTGAGTTCTCTCTCTGTTCAGCACTTATCACCTTGTACACTCTACAATTTATGATTCATTAGAGCAGGGACACTGTGGTTTTGCTCATTGTTTTCTCTTTTGCATAGACTGATGCATAAAATATTGTTATTGAGTGAAATATGTCGTTTGGCATTCCCTAGATTATGCTCTGGTAACTAAAACCTACAAGTCTTTGTTATTCAACATGCTCAAACATGTATTAAAATTTTGTTCATGTTACATTTCCTTGAGTACCTTAGAATGCAACTGTATTTGGAGACAGTACCTTTAAAGAGGCAATCTTCCACCTTCAGATTTTTTCCCCATACATTAGCAATGAACCCAAAAATGAAATTAAGAAACAAATTCCATGCACAATATTATCAAAAAGAATAAAATGCTTAGGTATATATAAATTTAACCAAAAGTGTAATACTTGTACAGTGAATAATATAAAATATTACTAAAAGAAAATGAAGGCCTAATGGAAAAATATCCTGTATTAATGGATTGAAAGCCTTAATTTTTAGGATAATGTATTACCTAAATTGATTTATAGATTCAGGGCAATTCTATAAAAATTCCAGCTTCGTTTTTGAAGAAATTTATGAACTGATCCTAAAATTCATACAGATGCATAAAAAATAATCTAGAAGAACCAAAACAATCTTGGAAAGAAGAAAATTGGAAAATTCATACTTCCCAATTCCAAAACTTACTAAAACTAAAACTTGTCCAGTTTATTTCTGACAAGGTTGTCAAGATAATTTACTATACATTGAACGTATTCCCCTAATATTTATAAATTGAAACTTAATCCCTAATATGATAGTATTTGCAGGATGGCCTTTGGGAAGTGGTGAGATTACTAAGACAGGAACCTCATGAATGGAAATAATGCCCTTCTAATAGACACCCCAGAGAGCTTCCTTGCCATTTCTACCATATGAGATTACAGGGGATGATGGCAGTCTATTAACCACAAAGTAGACTGTAACCAGGCAATGAATCTGCTAACACATTCATCTTGGACCTCCCAGCCTCCAGCACTGTAATGAATTTTTAATGTTTATAAGCCACTCTGTCTATGATAGTGTTATAGCTGCCCAAACAGACCAAGATACAATTTAATGGGGAAAAATAGTTTTTGAAGCAAATGATGATGGGGCAACTAGATATCTGCATGCAAAAAAGTGAAGTTAGATCCCTACCTCACAATATACTCAACATTTAAATAAAAACAGATCAGAGAGCTACATTTAAGAGATACATCTATGAAACATAATTTATTTAATTGTTATTTATTTTAGGGAAAGAGGGAGACAGAGTGTGAGCAGGGAAGGGGCAGAAAGAGAGGGAGACACAGAATATGAGGCAGGATTCAGGCTCTGAGCTGTCAGCACAGAGCCCAATGCGGGGCTCGAGCTAACGGACCCCAAGATCATAACCTGAGCTGAAGTGGAATGCTTAACAGACTGAGCCATTCAGGAATCCCCAAACTCTGAAACTTTAGGAAGAATACATACATATCTTCAAAAATTTGGATTATACAACTGCTTCTTAAATATGACATGAAAAACACAAAGAAACAAAAAATAGGTAAACTGGATTTCAGTAAAATTAAGGTCTTCAAAAGATAGTATGAGAAAAGTGAAAAGACAATTCCAAGAATCAAAGAAATATTTGCATATCATATTCTGATAAGGACCTGACACTCAAAATATATAAAGAAATACCATAACTCAATGATAAAAATATAAGCAACCCAATTAAAAATGGATTTGAGGGGCTCCTAGGTGGCTCAGTTGGTTAAGCATCTGACTTCAGCTCACGTCATGATCTCACAGTCCATGAATTTGAGCTCAGAGCCTGGAGCCTGCTTTGGATTCTGTGTCTCCCTCTCTCTCTGCCCCTCCCCCACTTGTTCTCTCTCTGTCTCTCTCTCTCAAAAATAAACATTATTTAAAAAAAAAAAGGATTTGAATAGATATTTCTCCACAAAAGATACACAGATGGCAAATAAGTACATGAAAAATGTTTAATGTCATTAGTTATTAGGGAAATATAAATCAAATCCATAATGTAATACCATTTCACACATTGGGAGAGCTATTATCAAAAGGCCAACAATAATATATCTTGGATGTAGAGAAATTGGGATCCACATATACTGCTGATGGGAATGTAAAATGAGGCATCCGTTTTGGAAAATAGTCTGATAATTCTTCAAAAGATTAAACAGAGTTACCATATGACCTGACAAATCTATTCCCAGGTACATACCTGAGATTTGTAAAGATATGCCTCCTCCACACACAAAACAAACAAACAAACAACATACTTGTACGTGAATGTTCACAAGGGCATTACTTATGATAGCCAAAATGTGGAAACAACCCAAACGTCATCAACTGCTGAATGGCTAACCAAAATTTGGTATATCCATATAGTAGAATATTATTCAGCTATACAAAAAAATAATAGGGTGCCTGGGTGGCTAAGTTGGTTAACTGTCTGACTCTCGGTTTCAGTTCAGGTCATGATCTCATGGTTCATGATTTTGTGCTCAGTATCTGGCTCTGTGCTGACAGCATGGAGCCTGGTTGGGGTTCTCTCCCCCTCTTTCTCTACCCCTCCCCCACTTGCACAGGGTCTCTCTCTCTTCCCCTCTGCCTCAAAAGAAACACATTTAAAAAAAAACAACAAAAACGGAAAATAATGACTCATGCTACAACATGGAAGAACCTTAAAAAATCATGCACAGCAGAAGAATCCAGACAAACAAGGCCATATATTGTATGGTTCAAATTATACAAAATATAAAAATAAGAATATCCATAGAAAGAGCTAATTATTTGCATATTGCCTTTCTAACATCAGAGAATGAGACAGTGATTAGTAATAGTAATTATTAAAGGTTGTGAACTGAAGTCTCAGGGAGAAATGTTATACAAGTTGTTTTGTTTTTCATGTTGTATTATTCTACGGAAAACTGGAAAGAAATAGAGAAGTATTTCAAATGGTGAAAATACTGCATTCAAAGAACACTAAAGGAACTGGATTAGTAGGGATTCTCAGTTTTTAGTTAGCTGACTAGTTAACCTCAGATATGGGAAGTTTTTTAAAAATGCAGATACCTAGACCTAACTTGAGAGTTAACGAATTACATCTGATGTAACAAATTATGATGGGAGAGTCCTGGGAGTTTCCATCTTTGAAAATGTTTCTGGGTATTTCTAATACACTAGAATACTTGGGAATCATTCATATAACCAGTCTCCTGGAGGGCAGGGACATTTTTTCCTCATACGTTTGTCTTTCAAACCAAGTGCAGAGCAGTTTTCCAATAGACGGTGAACTAAAGCCCTCATTATAACTGGGTATACACATGAATAAGAAAATCTAAGTAACTCACCCATTATTCAATTACCAGTGTCAAAGTATATCAAGGACTTTGGCCATGAATAACTCCTTAATACTAATGTTACTAAATGGGCAGCCAATTGCAAAAAATCCTAGTAATGCTATCAAGTGACTTTCTTTTTATCAGCAAAATATATTGGTTTGGCTTCCTTTTTCAGATCTGAGTCTGAGCATCTGTATATCTTATTAATGCCATTACCTTCCATATTTGAATGTAAGACATTTTATGGGAGCCTGTCATTAACAGTATAAAAACTAATTGCAAGTTGTATGCTACATTAATTCTCCCAATAAACAAACATACAAGAAGTGAAACATATGCTAATAGAGAACTGATGATTTTATCCACATACCTGCCAAGACAGATGGAAGGCACCTCAGACAGAATTTTGATAAGTGGAAGATTACAAGCTAAAACACTCTTTTGTCAGACAAAACTTGACAAGTTCCATGTGATCTGCTGTCACATTTACACCCTTAGGTGCTACTTGCCTACATTAGCTTGACTTTGTATTTGAACTCATATGTATTTCCTGATGAACTATAGGTATTTTAAGTAAAGGACATGCCTGTGTGATGACTGTGGTCCATATCAAACACACAGCTTTGATCTTGTACTCCTGGGCTAATAGCTGTCTGAAGACATCACCTGGTCCTTCCTCCAGACTTTATATTGCTGAAAGTCTAGGTCAGCTGAGATAGATAGCTCTTTCTTCTTCTCCTTGGATCCTTAAAATACACATTCTTTAGCTATTCTTTTAGATACTCTTTGAATATTCTCCAAAGATTAAATCCCATGTATAACCTGACTCAGATTAAGGGGCTTCTTGACAAATAAGTGCCCTATATGTGTTTTCTAGGCCATGTTAGAGCAAACAGAATGAAAATCTCTCAGTTGATGGAAAAGGAGAACAAGTTTTTTATGTCCCTGTTTCCCTTTTTATCATTGTAAACCTAAGGAAAGTAATATGAGGCTAAGTCTATTAATGTTTTTAGCTTGACAAATTTATCAATTATATCTCTTTCAAGCAACTATTAATAGTTGTGCCTGACATTCCCCCCCCATAGGTCTTCCCCTCCCCCATATGGCTGAACTGGTTTCTGATAGATGAACATGAAGTTGCAAGGGTAAAAGGTAAAGGATAAATTAGGAATTTTACAAATCCCATTCAACCATTCTAAACATAACAGCAAATGAAAAGGCAAAAATATCCAAACAGGGACCAATTATTGAGAGCTGGCTTGAATTAGTTGAATGTTATAGAATACACATACACTCATATGCTGCTTACCAAACAACACGTGCTCTTCCTCCATGCCAGCCTTCTGGCAGTGGGGTGTCCATGTAACCAGCTCTTGCCAATTGATTCTTTCTTTTTTCTAAATATTTTATTTATTTCTGAGAGAGAGAGAAAGAGAGAGAGAGAGAGAGACAGCATGAGCAGGGGAGGGTCAGAGAGAGGGGGAGATACAGACTCTGAAGCAGGCTCCAGGCTCTGAGCTAGCTGTCAGCACAGAGCCTGACACGGGGCTCGAACCCACAAACCATGAGATCATGACCTGAGCCGAAGTCAGATGCTTAACCAACTGAGCCACCCAGGCATCCCTCTTGCCAATTTATTTGGAAAGAAAGTGACCCATTTTTCTTTTTTGTATCGTTTGCTTCCACATGACTAATTCTGGTTAACAGAGTGAGAACAATAATGCTTTGTTTCCCTTACATTCCAAGAATCACTATTTCTTCATCTCTTTTTCCCAGTCATGAGGATACAGAAGCCAAGTGTTCCAAGTGGTATGAGCTTTAAGACAGAGAATCATAGATTGACCCACAATGGACTCTGAATGACTGAGAATGCTTTATTATTTAATCCATTTAGGATTTATGATTTATTTTTAACCTCATCATAGATTGCTCTATCTTTATTAATTAAATGGTCTTTTTTTTTTAACACCATGCTTTGATTCCTTAGTAACTAGTGTATTTTCTAGAGTGTAGCACTCACAGTGTGATATGCAGACTTGAGCTGAAACAGAAATTGAATGTCACAGTTAGTAATTAGATAAATATAGAAACTGAGAGTAAGATTACAGATACTTTTTATAGAAACTGAATATTTCCATGACATCTAAATGTGTGACCATGTTTCTAGAGATTTATTTTCATTGTATTTCACATAATTTATTGCATTATATTCAACTATATTGTTCTATGACTGATTTCAGAAATAATAAGTGGCCTCTATAACCCATCAGGCACTTGAAAATATTCAATGAAGGAAATAAAATGCTCATTTTCCTTAAATAGAAGAGAGATAGTTTGACTTATTTTAAAATGAAATTTATCATTTTTGGTAAATGTGATGTATACTCAACTAATGTAAGTAATATATTGGAAAACACATAGGAGAAAGCAAAAGTCACCAAAATTTCATTATCATTGACATTTTGGTGAATTCTAGATATCTGTCTATATACACTGCAGTCTTTGAAGAATATATCTAATTGGATTATAGTAGACACATTTATGCAATATTCCTTTTCAGTCAAATATATATATCATGAACAAATTCTCACGTCAATAACTTCAATTTGACTCATCATTATTGGTGTACACCTAGTTTTTCATTGTGTACACATACCATTGTTTTTTATCCAGTCCCCATCAACACAAATTTTCCTACCATTTGTTATCTGTGACAAATGGCAAACTTCCACAAACATGTTTAGGAATATGTATATTCACATACATATGATGGTCCTTAGGGTAAATTGCACAGGATCCCTGAAAAAGAGTATGCCTATCTCACAGATTGTACTTATTTATGAACTTTTGAACAAGGCCATTTCTTGACCATTTCTTCAAATTCAGAATTAAAAAACAATTTGTCACAGTTTACATAGTCGGGATCCATTTTCTTTTTCTACTCATAGAAGTAACAGTTCCTAAGGCCTGCATACATGTGATATGGAATGAACTGCAATTACTGTGATCTGCTTTTATATTATTGGGAACAAGCCACGGACAAACCCAGGTGGCCAGTAAGGCCTGCAGAGCTATTCTCTCGGACGGTTATAAATTTATGAATTGGATAGTAGCTGTTTTGTCTCTCTCCCTTGGCCAGCAGGTGTAATGGGATGAGACTAAACGTTCCTTGGTGATCCCATACTTATATGATCCATCTGTTCAAGTAGGAAGGAATGAGGCAGGTGGGATTCTTCATGCTACAATAGGACGTCGATAGAGGCAAATGGAAACAGTGATTTTAATAATCTTTGCAGAGCTAAAAGTCATAGTTGGCAATTAATATTAAAGTTACATTCCCACTGTCACGAAAGCTATGACTAAGTAAGGGTGAATTTTAAAACAAAACCCTTTATCTTTAATGTATCAATTTCTTCCACGCACCTTTCACCTGCGGTTGGCTACTGCCCTGGCGAGGCCTATCTGGCGCAGCGGCTGCACGAGGGAGGCGGGTCCGCACAGCGGCGCTACAGCCCGTGGCCGGAGCTGTGGCCGCGCAGCCACTGCCGAAGCAACCGGGTCTTTGTGGGGGTCATGCACGTGCGCCACGGCGCCGCGAGAACGTGGAGCCTAATCAGCCTCAAGCGGCGCCACAGAACGCCGCGCGGCTGGAGTGAAGCGCGCAGCACGAGGTGTGCGTCCAGCCGCACGAGCTGCCCGCTCTGCGCATGTGCCGTGGCAACCTGAGCGCGCAGCTTTCCCTGCACCTGGCTGGGCCCGCCCCCTAGAGGGAAGGGCGATGGCTTTTGCCGAGGAGCCCTGCTATCCTTTGTTTGTCACGGAGCCCTATGAAGGTGGAGACCAGTGCCAACAAAAGCTTCATGCTACAGGTCACAAGGACCACTGCATTCTGGCACAAAATCTGGCCCCCGCCCAGTGACCTAAAACCAGGTAACTTCGTCATCATGGAGCCTCCTGGCACCCCCCGCCCCCATTCTTAAGGTAACCAACTACCAGCAAGGTCTGTGCTGGGCTGGCTCCCCCGAGGCAAAGAGAGCAATCAAGACGACAATAATGTGAATGTAAGTAAATTCCAGCTGTCCTCAGCCTGCAGCTCAGACTTCTGCAGGGCTCCTGAACTTTGGAACAGGGGCTAGACAGCCAAGGTCGAGATCTTTACCCTGGCATTAACACCTGGGCAGAGAGAATCGCTTTCAATGACTCTGAGACCAAGAAGGAGCTCTTGAGGACCAGTATCAAACAAGGGACCGAGATTGGCCGAGTTGGTGAATTGCCGCTTGAAAACCCAAAGATGGGGTTGCAAACCTCTGAACACAGGACTTGCATGTCTCGGAGGACCAAGCAGCTCTTGAAAGGTATGTTGGCTGTTAACCCACAGGCCAGGCCAGATGTCTTTAAACTTGAAACAAGAATGGACCAGGTCATGTGTGCTGCTTAAAATTCAGGACAAAGCACCTAGAGCGTTTTTAAACTAGGTGAGTGTTCTTTTTGTTCTGCATGCACCTTTCCAGCACTGGATGTTTCACCCTGGGCCTGCAGTGGGCCGGGTGGAGTTGGGGAGAAATGCGAGGCTGAAGAGAACTAAGTGTTCGTTAGCAAAGTTTCCCCTAAATCTCCTTGAGATATGTGGGATAGTTTTACTATGAAGTGAAAGGTCTTCTAAAGAATCTTCTGAGTAGGGGTGGCATTTGAGGTGACTCTTTTAAGTTTTTTAGAAACATTTTACCTTCAATTAATAAATGATTACTGTGGAATCTGCAAGAAAAAATAATAAAGCTTGGTTAGTTCATTTGACTTGAAGGACAACTTTTAAGTGAAAATGATCAGGAATTAGGGGCACCTGGGTGGCTCAGTCAGTTACCCATCCAACTTGGACTCAGGTCACCATCTGGCAGTTAGTGAGTTGGAGCCCCACTTTGGGCTCTGTGCTGACAGCTCAGAGCCTGGAGCCTGCTTCACATTCTGTGTCTCCCTCTCTCTGCCCCTTGCCCACTCAAGCTGTCTCACTCTCTCAAAAATAAATAAATGTTTTAAAAAATGATCAGGAATTAATATCTTGAAATGGAAAAAAAATATTTTCCCCTTAGATTGTATAGAATGTAAGGGGTTCTCTGTATTATTTCCTTCAGATTTCAGGGAGCTTTCTATAGTCTCTTTTTATGAAATACCCACAAACATTCTGCCAATCCTGTTGTTTCAGTGATATCTGGAAAAAAAATAAATGCTACAAAAAAGAAGTTCATTCCATAGGAGGGAAGCATCTTTTGGATAAAAACCCATTTCACAGCTGTGGAAGTCATGATGGGAGGAATATATTTAAAGGAAAAAAGGAGGCTGTCAGTAGTTATTATTGGAAAGATGAACAGGTCTTATTTGGAACCCAGAATCTTATTGTGGGACTACCTATTAGTTAAACGTTAATCAGGGGTGCCTAGGTGGCTCAGCTGGTTGAGCATCCGACTTCAGCTCAGGTCAAGATCTCACGGTTCATGGGTTCGAGCCCCGCGTTGGGCTCTGTGCTGACAGCTCAGAGCCTGGAGCCTGTTTCAGATTCTGTGTCTCCCTCTCTCTCTGACCCTTCCCTGCTCACGCTGTTTTTCTCTCTCTCAGGTATAAATAAAACATTAAAAAAATTTTAAAAAATGTTAATCAGAGATCACATTGGTTCACCTGAAGTCTGGGCAGCATGGAAACNTTTTCTCTCTCTCTCTCAGGTATAAATAAAACATTAAAAAAATTTTAAAAGTTAATCAGAGATCACATTGGTTCACCTGAAGTCTGGGCAGCATGGAAACAAAGATATATGCCATCTGGCTCAAAAGTGGGCATTCTAGATAAGGATTATCCAAGAAAGAAAAAAATGAAGCAATTTCTCTTGTAACAATTTCATTCCATTTCAAGCCTCACCTTAGTGTGTCTCTGTGTGTAGGTGTGTTATAATTAACATCTTTGGCATGGGGTCTAGGAGTGTGGTGAGAGACTCTAGGACCTCAGGGATTGGGCACATTTTTAGGAAAGATGGAATTCAGCTTGCAGCTGACCTTTAGATATAATGCAGTGGTGTTTCTCCAGGAATATCATTTTCTTTGGGCCAGACTGAAATGGCTTATATAAATATTTAGGTCTGAGCTTTCCAGAAGATGATCTCATACCCCATTTATACTCCTCATACCCCTCATATTCTTTGAGTCAGCACAAAATCCACAGAAAGATTATTAGTTGGTTCACCCTTTACAGGAACCCAGAAACTTCTTTTTTTTCCCAACTATAAAGATATGTGATTGGCATATAACAGTGTAAATTTAAAGTATACATTGTGATTTGATACACAAAAGAATTGTGAAATAGTTACCACAGTAAGGTTAATTAACACCTCCATCATCTCACATAATTACCTTTTGTTTGGAGATAGAACATTTAAAATTTACTCTCAGGTGTTATTTTTGTAATTTTTTAAGTTTATATATTGGTGGGGGGCAGAGAGAGAGGGAGAGAGAATCCCAAATAGGCTCTGCACTCTCAGTGCAGAACCCCACATGGGGCTTAAACTCACAAACCCTGAGATCAAGACCTGAGCTGAAATAAAGAATAGGATGCTTAACCAACTGAGCCACTCAGACCTGCTTACCCTCTCAGCTATTATTAACTATTGTCACCATGCTGTATGTTGCATCCCCAGAACTTATCCATCCTATACCTGGAAGTTTGTACCAGTTGATCAGTATCTCCCCATTTGTCTCACCCCTCAGGTCCTAACAACTACCATTCTACTCTCTGTTTCTTTGATTTCAGTTTTAGACTCCACATGTAAATGAGGTCATGGAATATTTGCCTTTCTCTATCTCACTTATTTCCCTTAGCATAACACCCCAAGGTCCATCTACTTTGTCACAAAAGGTAAGATTTCCTTTCTTTTTTCCTTTAATGTTAGAAAAAATATGTGTGTGTGTGTGTGTGGAAATGTATTCCCCCATCCATTCATCTGTCATGGGACATTTTGGTTTCCATGTCTTGGCTATTAGGAATTGTGCTGCAGCAGACATGAAAGTACCAGCTAATCTTTTTGAAATCCTGATTTCATTTCCTTTGGATATGTACGCAGAAGTTGGATTGCTGGATCAAATTAGTTTTGTTAGGAACCTTTGTTAGTTTTTTGAGGAACTAACAGGAAAGCAGGAACACTGCTTTCTGGAGTGGCTGCACTCATTTATATCCACACCAACAGTTCATAAGTGTTCTCTTTTCTTTACACCATTGCCAACACCTTTTTGTTTACTTTTGATGCTAGTCATCCAACAGGTGTGAGGTGTTATCTCATTATAGTGTTTATTTGCATTCACCTGATTATTATTGGCGTTGAGCACCTTTTCATGTACTTGTTGGAAAATATGTTCAAGTTTTTTGCCCAGTTTTAAATTTCATTATTTTTATGTGACTTACACATATATTTTGGATATTAACCCTTTCTCAGACATATGGTTTGCAAATATTTTCTCCCCTTCAGTAGATTGCTTCTTAATTCCCTTGATTATTTCTTTTGCTGTGCAGAAGCCTTTTAGTTTGATATAGTCCTGTTTATTCTTACTTTTGCTGTTTGCACTGTTGGTGTCATATCTGAAAATTCATTGCTTAGACTAATGTTAAGAGCTTTTTCCTATGTTTTCTTTTAGGAATTTTGCCATTTCAGGTCTTAAATTTAAGTCTTTAATCTTTAATCTATTTGGAGTTAATTTTTATGAGTAAGTAATGTAAGCTAGGATCCAGTTTTACTCTTCCATATGTGATTATCCAGTTTTCCCAATACCATTGAAGGGACTAGCCTTTATCCATTGTATGGATATCCATTGTATGTTCTTGGCTCCTTTGTCAAAAATTAATTGGCCATGTATGTATGGATGTATATCTGAGCTCTCAATTTTTGTCAATGGTCTATGTGTCTGTTTTTATGCCAATACAATACTGTTTTGATTACTCTAGGTCTGCATGGGTAGGCCTGGATTATGGGTGGGGGCAGGGGTGTCAGTCGAAAGCAGGAGACCACCAGTATGAGCCTCACAGCTGATTCTGTGGAACTCTCAGCGCTGTTGGGGAAGGTGGAGAGATGGCCTAGGGCTTGGACAGGCCTGGAGCCTTCATCTGTGGGAGCCAGTCTGGAGGCTGGGTCCATACAGGCCATCCTGGCACTTAGGCAGGAAAGGAGCCTGGGAGAATGGCCTGGTGCTGGAGCAGCCTGGGAGTCTGGGGCCACTGCTGCTTGCTTGGGCTTGGGACCATGGGGGCCCACCTGGTCCTGGAGTGGGCTGGGAGACGGGTCATGGGACCCAACTAGCTGGCACTGGTGCAGGTCTGCTATGGATGTCTGCAGTGAGGTTGAGAGGGTGGGGCCTCTTTCCACACTGGGATGACAGGGATGGGTCACAAGGGGAATGGGAATGGGAAACTACCTTTCCTACCCTCTTCAATGAGCCTTTTCTCATATCTGTGCTCCATCCAAGTGCTTCAGTGACTCACCCAGAATCCTTAGCAACTGTGAAGGTATTTTCCTGTGCAGGTGTTTATTCAAAATGATGTTTCTGGGAGGAGAGAGTACTAGGGATTCCCATACTATCATCTTGCTGACTCCAGAAACTTTGTTTTTTTCCCTAGCCAAGTCATGAACTCATTCACATGGTCCATACACCTAATTTTTGCTTTATGCCTACAGCATCTTAGATACCTAAATACATTTTTAACTTTTATGACTCTTCCCCATGTTCAGTGTCCATAGAGGAGAAAACACTTAAGTTGATCATAATATCAGTTAGGGAAGGAATAAAGTATAATATTCATATTATATTATAAGTATGGTGGTGTGTGGTTTGAGGGTGGGGTAGGACCAGTGGGAAATCAGTATTAAAGCATGTAGCTTTGAATACGGGGGAAAGTGCTCCATGGAAACTCTGAAATAGCTGCAAACCAATGAAAGCTATTCTTACTTAATTTGCTTTATCAGCTTAAACTGCCTGTATGATAAATTTTAAGTAATGTAACTGCTATTTGTTAGAGCATAGAATGTAAGTAAAATCTTTATCTTTTAAGCATTAATAGACATGCATAATGTTCTCTGACTCCTTAAAATCTTTTTCAGATTTTAATGATGCTCTGTCCATACTCTTCTTCTCCTTCATAACTGTGTAAATTTTGATATTTCCTTTCCCAGAATGGAGGCTTTCAGTGTGTTTTAAGTAAAAATCTGCCCTACCTTCATCATTATATTACTCCATCATTCTCCATTTTTTACTTTAGTCTTGAGTAGAGTCTGAAAATGACAGATTCAGTGACAAGTGTTCTTAGTAACTTTCTTGTCTTGAATAACAAAGGGAAAAAAAATCACCAGTTGAATCTATACCATATCGTGTAGTTGAAAAATGACTGCACTTGAACTGAATTCTGAGGTTCTGGAAAACATTTCCCTTCGTTTCCCTGCCTTAAATTATTTGGAACTCAGATCAAATCCCACTAAACATTAAAACCACAGCATTCAAGGGATTTTAGCTCAATCCCAGCTCTCTGTTTTCCAGGAATAACTTTTTTGAAGAAATGGTGGTCCTTTAGCATCTGTATCCAGATGGCACTGAAAAATGAGGAGAACTTGTCTGATAAGCTCAGAATTTTCTAAAACGTTTGTTTTGAGTACTATGAAATGAATTTGCAAGGCTGAACATGTGGTGGTGGAGAAAGCACAGGCAGCCTTTCTAAATTGATTCTCACTTGCATAAGAGAAAATTATTGGCCACATGAATTTAAAAACCATTCATTGATTTTATGAAGCAAATATTTCTTTTACAAAAAAAAAAAAAAAAAAAGGATAGCTTATCATGCTGTGACCCTGAGAATATATTTTCAAATTACTCTTCTGCTCCTGGATTGAGGTTAAGAACACACACAGACATAGTATATTAATTTAAAAGACTATTTTTGAGGTGTCTGGGTGGCTCAGTCAGTTAAGCATGACACTCTTGATTTCAGTCCAGGTAATGATCTCATGGTAGTGAGATTGAGCCCCATGTTGGGAGCCTGCTTAAGATTCTCTTTCCTTCTCCCTCTCCCCCTCCCCTGAATATGCTCTCTCTCCACACACTCACACTCTCTCCCAAAAGAGTCAATCCTTAAAGGACATAAGTTGATAAGGTCTTATCCCACCTTTTGGTTTGAATAACCCTGTACCTTACTCCTCCTAGTATGACACTGGAAAGTCACTATTTTCAAGAGAAACAATCAGATTCTTATGTCTTTGTAAAATGTGAGAGCAAACAGGTTTGATATCTAAATGGTGAAAAATATCACAGCCTGTATCTCTGACTTTAAATAATTACTCCACCTTTGGTTGAATCTATCCTCATCTCCACTCCTTTCATTTTTTCTCTTTTTTAGGTTATATGACTTAAGTCATTAAAATTTTTTTAACATTTATTTATTATTGACAGATAGTGAGAGACAGAGCATGAGCAGGGGAGGGGCAGAGAGAGGGAGACACTGAATCTGAAGCAGGCTCCAGGCTCTGAGCTGTCAGCACAGAGCCTGATGCGGGGCTCGAACCCGCAAACCATGAGATCATGACCTGAGCCGAAGTTGGGCACTTAACTGACTGAGCCAGCCAAGTGCCCCATGATTTAAGTCATTAGAGTCTTCTCTCTCAAGGGGTGTCAAGCTGTCTCTCCTTCAGATATATAGATGGACATTTAAGCTCAGCAGGTGGTATTCATTCTTTCCTTGAAAGCAAAGTATAGTTACGATGGTTATTGGTATTGGACTCTCAAACTCAAAGAACCCAATTAAATGCCATAAATACAGTAGAAGATTGTATGAGTTGAGTCATGAAATATTTGATTAGAAAAGAAATGGCATCCATATGCAATATATACCTATGAGATTGGGTGATGATGTGTGTGAGAGAGAGAGAGAGAGAGAGATTAGAAGTGTTCATCATCTCTTAGTTGACCACAATAGAAGGTATATTTTCTTTTGCCATTGGTGTTGGGTTTTGCCAGTAACTTACTTTAGCCAGTGGTATATAGAGCAAGCAGAAGTTCAAAAAGTTCAAAAAGCACTGCTGTGCTTCCTTTTTCTTGCATTTCACATGAACTTGCTTCAAGTGAGGGCTGGTCTAATGAGGATACGAGTTACATAAAGCAGATCCTGCTTCAACATGCAGCTGGGGACCTAGCACAATTGAGTTGTTTAAATCAGCCATACTTCAGCAGACCCATAGGTATATAAGTAAAATGATCATTATGGTATATTACTCAATTTTGTGGAGTTTTTTATTATGTAGCATTATTCAAAATGTGAGGATAGGTAGTATGATAATATCAAAATGTATGTGTTTATTTTTAATATTCTTCTTCCAATAAGATGTTCTCACATTAATAGTGACTGTGACCACTGACTGTGAGGCAAATAATCTATGTTCAAATTCTTGCTCCCCTGTTTATTATTTCCGGTGGGACTTTGGACGTTAACCTACATAAGACACAGAGTTCAGATTCACAAATCCTGATTGTCATATCTACCCTGTGGAGTTTTTGTGACTATTAAGTAAGTGTGACAATATATGTCAACTGCAAACAAAATATCTAAAACATAGGATGCAGTACATAAGTTATTGTTATCATTTTAGTTGCTTCTGCTTAGTGTATCAGCTTATGGAGTTAAAATATATTTATTTTAATACAGCACTCCACAAGATGTCAAATGCTCTGAACTCTCAGTTACCCATCTACCGAATGAGCTATTTGTGTGCATGTATACAATGTCAACCAACAGCTACTTCAGTTACAAGAATAAGGCCCAAGAGAGGTTAATATGCATTAAAGGACCACTTCTAGCAAATTCAATTCATTTATATAGCAACAGACATATTAGACCATGCCAATTTTTCTATCATAAAATGTAGACTCCAAGTCCCTTTGAGAGAGTAGTAAATGACATCACCATATCTCAAGTCTAAATGATGCATTGGAAATATATTCAAAATACATATTTTCTTACTGGAAGAGGCAAATCAGTTTTTAAATATTCTTCTTTTGGTATCTTGTTAACAACTGTTGAATGGATAATTTGTAGTATTTTGTTTAGTCTTACAGAGTTTCTAATTATAAATTCTTGAAGGAGTTTAAAGAGCAGGCAAACTAAAAATTCCAAATTAAAGTAGATGTTGAAAATTCATCAAATCCTAGTTTCAAGTACTATTTTACCTCCTTCTTGCTAAAACTTGTTACAATATTTCATGAATTCATCACCATAATAGGACTCCTGGTGGAAATGGGAAGGAGTGATGGCTAGGCAACTACCAGTTATTAGGTATAAATTGGTGATGGTATGGAAATTGGAACTGGAGGCAGGGATGAGTATGTTGCAGTGATAACATGCCTAAGCAACAGGAATTTTCTTCTTCTTTTGTAAATGTTACCCTCCAGGCTATGCAAACAAAGTCATACAAAAATTGATTTTAAGGGGCACCTGGGTGGCTTAGTCGGTTAAGCGTCCGACTTTCGCTTAGGTCATGATCTCGCGGTTCGTGGGTTCGGGCCCCGCGTTGGGCTCTGTGCTGACTGCCAGCTCGGAGCCTGGAGCCTGTTTCAGTCTGTGACTCCCTCTCTCTCTGACCCTCCCCTGCTCACGCTGTCTCTCTCTGTTTCCTAGAAATAAATAAAACATTAAAAAAATTGATTTTAAGATAATTTATGCATAAAACTGGATAGGCATCTCTTGAAAATATTTTAAAAAGCTTTCTGCAACATAAGGTAGTAAGTGTGATCTCTTGTGATTATTGATCTGTGGTTATCTATTGTGATTATTCATCTGTAATGGTCAATAGGTTTATTATAAAGCATATTTTACTTTTTAAAGTTTTTAAGAGACCTTTTAAAGAGCAATTTGAGGTTTATATTAACATGCGCAGAAATGCAGAGTTGCCATATACAGCTTTTCCACATGTCCCCCCACAACAATTTCTCCATTATTATTAATATTTTGTAATAGTGTGATACATTTGTTACAACTGATAAGCCAATATTAAGATATTTTTAACTAAAGTACATTGCTTACATTAAAGTTTATTCTTTGTGTTGTAAAGTTCTGTGGGTTTTGATATATGAATAATATTGTCTACTATCATAGCATAATACAGAATAATTTTATGGCTCTAAGAATGTCTTTTGCTCCATGTATTCTCCTCTGTGCTCCTTGTTCTGAACGCCTGGACACCACTGAACTTCAGTTTAGCCTTTTTCAGAACGTGATATAGTTGGGATCATAAGGTTTATCACTTCTCAGACTGGCTTCTGCATTTAAGGATCGTCCATATATTTTCTAAGCTTTAGAGTTCATTTCTTTTTTATCACTGAAAACATGCTCCATTGTATAGACATGCCATAGTTAGTTTATCCATTCATCTATTTATTTAAAGATGTTTTAGTTGTTTCCAAGTTTTGCCAATTATGAACAAAGCTACTATAAACTTTCATGTATAGATATTTGTGTGGACATAGGTTTTTAACTTATTTGGATAAATATTTATGAGTGTGATTTTGGATCATATTATAAGCCAATATTTTGCTTTATAAGAAACTGCTGAACTACTGTACCTTTTGGCGTTCTCACCAGCAATGAATGAATGTTCCCATTGCTCCACATCATCACCACCATGTGGTGGTGTCAGTTTCTTGAATTTTAGTTATCTAATAGATAGGCGGTGGTATCTCAGTGATGTTTTAATTTGCATTTCCCTAATTACATATGATATTGAACACATTTTTATATGCTTGTCATGTGTGTGTGTATACATGTATATAGGCGAGATGTCTGTTCAGTTCTATTGCCCATTGTTTAAAGTGTTTTCCTATTTCTGAGTATCAGGAGCCTTATATATTTGAATTCCAGTTGTTTACCAAATATGTGTTTGGAAATATTGTTTCCTTGTTTGTAGATAGTCTTTTTGTTCTTGTAAGTTCTTTTGGGGAGCAGAAATTTTTAATTTTAATAAAGAACAACTTACCAGTTATTTTTGATGAATTATGCTTTTGGTTTTTTGTTTAGCCTATTGGTATGATGGGTAACATTAATTGATTTTTGAATGTTAAAATCAGCCTTGCCTGCTGTGAATGGATCACATTTGGACATAGTGTATAATTTTTTCTATGCATTGTTGAATTCAACTGCTAATATTTTACTGAGTATATTTACATCTCCATTCATGAGAAATATTGGTCTATAATTTTTCTCTCTAGTAATGTCTTTTTTTGGTTTTGGTGTTAGAGTAATGCTGGCCTCATGGAAGATGTTATCAAGTATTCTCTCTATTTCTATTTTCTGGGTGAGATTGTAGGAAAATTGGTATTTTTTAAGTGTTTGATGGAGTTCATAGTGAAACCATTTGGGTCTGTCATTTCCTGTTTTGGGAAGGTTGTTATTTGTTGCTTCAGTTTCTGTAACATATAAGCCTGTTTGAATTATTTCTCCTTGTGTCCCTTTTGGTAGATCCTATCTCTCAAGGAATTGGTTTGATTAATCTAATTTATAAAATTTGGGGATAGGGAGTTCAGAGTATTTCATTGTTATCATTTTAATGACCATAAGATCAGTTGTGTTGGCCCCAATTTCATTCTAATATCTACAACTGATGTTGTCGACATTGTTTGTTTTTTTTCTGTTTAGTTTGGATAAAGTTTTATCAATTCTATTGATCTTTTCTAGGGCTAGCTTTTGGTTTCCTTGATTCTTTCTATTAATTTCCTTTTTCAATTTTATTCATTTCTATTCTAATTTTTTATTGTTTCTTTTCTGCTTGCTTGAATTAAGTTTGCTCAACATTTTGAAATTTTTTAATGTTGAGGCTTAGTTTATTTTATATTTTCATCTTTTATAATATATATTTAACGTAAATTTCTCTCTAAACACAGCTTTTGCTATATCACACAAAATTTGAGAAATTATATTTTCATTTTCATTTAATTCCAAATAGTCTTTTAATTTCCTTGCTACTTCTTCTTTTACCCATGTTATTACTTCAAACTATGTTTTTTAATATCCACATGTTGCAATATTTTGGAATTTTCTGACTTCTTTCTGTTCTAGATATCTGGTTTAATTCTATTGTCATCTGAGAATGTACTTTGTGTGATTTTTATTCCGTTACATTTTATAAGATGTGTTTTATGAGCCAGGATGCAGTCCATCTTTGTGAATGTTCATTGTGAGCTTAAGAAGAATATATATTGTGGTCTTATTAGGTAAAGTATTGTATAAATGTCAATTAGATTCAGTTAATTGATGGTGCTGAACACTTCGGTTATAGTGATTTTCTGTCTGTTAGGTCTATCAATTACTGATATTGGGGCTTAAATTCTTCAACTCTAGTAGTGAATTTGTCTCTTTCTCCTTTCAGTTATTTCAGTTTTTCCTTACTTATTTTGATGTACAGATTTTGGGTGTGTACACATTAATAACAGTATGCCTGCTTGAAAAATTGACTCCTTTGTGTGATGTCCTCCTATATCTGATAATTTCCTTTGCACTAAAATCTACTTTGTCTGAAATTAAAATAGCTAGTTCTATTTTCTTTTAATTAGTGTTAGTATAGTATATTTTCTTTCTTTTTAAATAATATTTTAATGTTTATTTTTGAGAGACAGAGAGAGACAGAGCATGAGTGGGGGAGGAGCAGAGAGAGGGAAGGAAACACAGAATGTGAAACAGGGTCCAGGCTCTGCGCTGTTAGCACAGAGCCCAACACAGGACGTGAACCCACAAACTGTGAGATCATGACCTGAGCCCAAGTCAGATGCTTAACTGACTGAGCCACCCAGGCACCCCTAGTATAGTATATTTTCTATTCCTTTCAATCTATCTTTGTTTATAAGTAACTTGTGTTTGTTATAGACGACATATGCTTAGGATTCTTATTTAACCGACATGGATAGTCTTTGTATATTAAAACCATTCACATTTAAAATGATTTTTGATGGAGTTGCTGTAATATCTACCAATTCTCCATATCTGTTACTATTTTCTATCTATTGCCCTTGTCTTTTTTTTTGTTTCGTTTTTGCTTTTGGCATTTTGCTTTATTTTTTTTTTCATTTTGCTTTTAATTGAACATTTTAAATGATTTAATTTTCTTACCTCTCCTAGTAATCATACTTTATTTTTTATTTAATTTTTTTTTAGCGGCTATCTTATAGTGTGTAATATAAATGAACAACTAATCTAAGTCTGTTTTCAAATAACAGCATACCACTTCATGGTTAATTCAAATACCTTATGGCTTGAATATTCCAAATTTCTTTCTCCCATGTCTTTTTAAAATTTTTTTTTAATATTTTATTTATTTCTGAGAGAGAGTGAGAGAGAGAGAGACAACATGAGCAGAGGAGGGTCAGAGAGAGAGGGAGATACAGAATCTGAAACAGGCTTCCGGCTCTGAGCTAGCTAGCAGCACAGAGCCCAATGCGGGGCTCGAACCCACCCACGAACTGTGAGATCATGACCTGAGCCAAAGTCGGATGCTCAACTGACTGAGCCACCCAGGGACCCCTCCCATGCTATCGTTTCACTTAAGGTATTTCTCCCACCCAACCCTGGCTTCTCTAAATTTTTTCTCTTTGTCTTTGGTGTTCTGAAGTTTGACTAGGCAGTGCTTAGGCTTAATGTTTGTTTGTTTGTAGTTTTCTAGCTTGGTGTTCTCTAGGATTCCTAGCTTTGTGTCTACCAAAAATTTTAGAAAGATCTCAGCCACTACTACCTCAAATATTTCTTCTTTTATCTTTCTGTATTCCCACTATGTGTGTGTTACACCTTTTATAATTGCTTCAGAATTCTTAGCTCTTTTATTCCATCTTTTTCTTCTTTCTTTTTTTCCTTCTTTTTTTATTTCATGTAGGGAAGTTTCTATTGTTACATCCTCAAACTCATTGATTCTTTTCATGTCCGTATCCAAACTACTAATGAGCCCATCAAACACATTATTTTTTTACGATGTTATTTTTTTAATTTCTAGAAGTTCCTTATGATACTTTTCTAGTTTCTATATCTCTGCTTACATTACCCTGTCTCTTGCAAAATATCTACTATTATCTTTTTCCAGGAGAGGTTTTATCATATTAGTGTTTTTTTAATCTTTGGGCCTGATAATTTGAAAATATTAGTCATACCTGGCTCTGGTTCTTTTAGTATGACTTGTAATGTTTTTGTTTTTGTTGAAAGCCAGACATGATATATAACATAAAGGAAACAAAGTAAATAGGTCTTTATTGCATGGTTTTATGTTTATCTGGCTGGGAGTTAAGCTGTTTGTTTTTTGCTGTAGCAGTGGAGGTCAGAGGCTAAAATTTCCTCTGGGGACCTAGTTTTTGTCTCCTTTGCTGTCTTGTGTTTCCCTAAGAACTTCTTAAATAGGGCCTGAGCCTTGCAATTCTATTCATCTGTAGTCTCCCGTTATTGTATAGAAGCCCTATTGTGATAGTAAGATGTAGGGGGTTAGGAAGTACTCTATAATACTGTGATTAAATCTCATGTTTTAATGAATCTTTTCACCTGTGGTGTGACCTAAGTGCTTGTCCACTTTCTGTTTCATACTTTAGATGAGATGGGATTACTAGAAGGGGCTAGAGTTGGGTATTTCCCCCCTCACTCCATTGGTTAGGTATGAAAAAATAGTTTCCCTTGAGGGCAAGCATGTGGCAAGGAGTAAAGAAATCTGTAGGTTTATTTCACAATGACTTCTTTTTCTATCTATCTTCTGGAAGCAGGAGGTAATTTTTCTCTAAACTTTATAGAGGGAATCTGGTGGAGCTCCTAGAGAAAAAAACTCAAAGAAGTGTAGAGATGCCCTCAAGGCATGGAGTCCAAGAGTTTTTATTTCTTAAACTAGCCTGTATTCAATCTCCAGCAGTTAGTCAACTATCCTTTAACTATTCTTACTCCATGCTGGCTCCAGCAGTGGTGTTTGCTCTTGGTAAGATGTGATTCTCTGTATCTACCTATCTCTCCAGTTTTCAGTCACTTGTCCTATTACTGAGGGAGCAGAAGGCAGGCTGAAGGCAAAGTACAAGCCAGCACACACAACACCCCTCCACAGATGCGAAATGTGTGATATTCCTCAGGCACTCCAGGCTGCCCAAGGACAAAGGAAAGGACAGAAAACAAATGGTTTAACTGACAAGAATCTCCATCATTTTACAAATATCTTAGTAAATTACAAGAAAAAGGCAATCTTGTCAATAGTCTAATCTCCAGAAACATATAGACTCAGTTTCCTGGAGCCCCAATATCACCCTTCCCTCCATAGTGATATGGGAAACAAAGGCAAGAAGGAGATGGTAGGTAAAGTTAAATTTCCTTATAACCTGCAGCCAATTAACAAATACTTGAGGCAGGAAGAGTAAAACTTTCTTTGAGAAAGTTTTGATGTTAATGCTTTACTAGAGGGAAAAACAACCTTAGTTTGACAATAATCTGTGAGTCTTTAGCATATGAAAATCTCTTTGAAAACTTCCCTTTCNCACTAGAGGGAAAAACAACCTTAGTTTGACAATAATCTGTGCCTCCAACAATCTGTGAGTCTTTAGCATATGAAAATCTCTTTGAAAACTTCCCTTTCGACTTTACCCTTCCACCCAGCCCCAGAGTAATTAGCCAGTCACTCTTCACAACCCCAGTGCAGCTCTTTCTGCCCATGGGTCCTGTCTCCATGCTTTAAAAAATCACCTTTTGGCACCAAAGATGTCTTCAGGACTCTTTCTTGGCTGTCAGCTCTGGACCCCATATTCACCCCCAAAACTGCATCACTATGAGTCTAATTCTCTGATGGATCTCTAGAAGACTTATTGATTTTCGGTTTTTAAGCCTTTTTTGTTGTTAGGATAGAATTGATGTCTTTTAAATTCTTTGTATGTCAGACTGGAAATAAGTCCATTTTATTTAAATATAAAATGAAAACTCTCAAAAGGCAATCAAAAAGAGTATGAAACAATATTTTAGAGAAGAAAAAAATACCTCTAAACCTATAAATTCTGTACCCAACAAATGTATCTTTTAAAAAGAAAGCAAAAGATTAGGGAAGTTTTCCACTAAATTTGTTCACATAAACCTTCTGCCCCTTTTTCTCCCTCTTCATCTTCTAGGACTTCTATGATACAAATGTTGTTCCTCTTTAATAAGTTGCTGAGTTCTGTCAGTCTTGTGATGACTTGTATTGTTTCCACCTTTTTGCAGTTTCATTATTTTCCATAATTTTATCTTCTGTATCACTGATTTCCTGCTCCCTGTTTCATCCATCCTCACCGACAAGGCTTCCATTTAAGATTGCATCTCAGTTATAGCATCTTTAGTTTTGCCCTGAATAGATTTTTGTTCTTTTATCTCTGCATAAAGAGATTCTCTAGTATCTTCTATACTTTTTACAACCCCAACTAGTATTCTTTTAAAAATAGTTCAAATTTTAGTTCAGACACCTTACTTATGTCTCTGTTGATTAAATTCCTAAATGTCACTTCTTCTTTTCTTTCTTTTGGGGTGAATCCCTCCATCTTGTTATTTTGGAGGAATAAAAAAATAATAAAATGAAATGCAAAATTAAAATTAAAAAAATTGAAAACAAAACAAAAATCAATTAAAGGAAGCTAGATCCTAGGCGTGTTTTGGTCCACAGCTTGAGAGAATCTTGATAAAAAAGAAAGAAAAAGAGGAAAAAAAGTTTAAAATTTTTCAAAAAATTTAAAACCTAAAAAAATTAAAATCAAATAATAACGTAGAATAAAAGAAAATAACACCATACACAAAAATAATTCAAAATGGATGAAAGACCTAGAGGCACTTGGGCGGTTAGTCAGTTAACCATCCAACTTTGGCTCAGGTCGTGATCTCATGGCTCGTGAGTTCAAGCCTCACATTGGGCTCTGTGCTGACAGCTCAGAGCCTGGAGCTTGCTTTGAATTCTGTGTGTATGTCTCTCTCTTCCCCCATTTGTGCTCTGTCTCTCTCTCTCAAATATAAGTAAAACATTAAAAAAAAGAAAAAAACTCAAAATGGATGAAAGACTTAAANCAAAATCGAATAATAACATAGAATAAAAGAAAATAACACCATACACAAAAATAATTCAAAATGGATGAAAGACCTAGAGGCACTTGGGCGGTTAGTCAGTTAACCATCCAACTTTGGCTCAGGTCGTGATCTCATGGCTCGTGAGTTCAAGCCTCACATTGGGCTCTGTGCTNTAAAACATTAAAAAAAAGAAAAAAAACTCAAAATGGATGAAAGACTTAAATGTCAGGATACCATCAAAATCCTAGAGAAGAAAACAGCTAGCAACCTTTTTGATTTCAGCCACAGCAACATCCAACTAGGCATTTCTCTGGAGGCAAGAGAAACAAAAGCAAAAATGATGAGAGACCTCATCAAGATAAAAAGGTTCTTTAGTGAGGGAAACAATAAAACTAAAAGGCAACCTAACAAATAGGGATATTTGCAAATGACATATCAGATAAAGGGTTAGTATCTAAAATCTGTAAAGAGCTTATAAAACTCAACACCCAAAAAATAAATAATCCAGTGAAGAAATGGGCAGAAGACATGAATAGATACTTTTCCAAAGAAGACATCCAGATGGCTAACAGACACATGAAAAGATGCTGAACATCACTAATCATCAGGGAAATACAAATCAAAACCACAATGAGATAACACCTTACACCTGTCAGAATGGCTAAAATGAACATCTCCGGAAACAACAGATGTTGGTGAGGATGCAGAGAAAGAGGATCAATATTGCACGATTGACGAGAATGTAAACTGGTACAGCCACTCGAAAACAGTATGGAGGTTCCTCAAAATGTTAAAAAATAGAACCACCCTGTGACCCAGCATTGCACTAAAAGGTATTTGTCCAAAGTATTAAAAATTCTGATTTGAAGGGACATATGCACCCCAATGTTTATAGCAGTGCTATCAACAATAGCCAAATTGTGGAAAGAGTCCGAATGCCCATCAACTAATGAATGGACAAAGATGTGGTATAAATATATATACAAGGGAATACTACTCAGCAATCAAGAAGAATGAAATCTTGCCTTTTGCAACAATGGATGGATGGAATTAGCGTGTATTATGCTAAGTAAATAAGTCAAAGAAAAACAAGAATATGATTTCACTCATATGTGGAATTTAAGAAACAAAACAGCTGAACATAGGGGAACGGAAGGCAAAATAAGATAAGAACAGAGAGGGAAACAAACCATAAGAGACTTTTAACTACAGAGAACAAGCTGAGGGTTGCTGGCAGGGTGTTGGGAAGGGGATTGGGCTAAATGGATGATGGGCATTAAGGAGGGCGTCTGCTGGGATGAGGACTGGGTGTTATATGTAAGAGATGAATCACTAAATTCTATTCCTGAAATACATACACACTGTATGTTAACTAACTTGAATTTAAATTAAAAAAAAGAAAAGGAAAGCAAAAGAACATTTTCAGACATACAAAAGCTGAAAGTATTTGTCCCCAGCAAATCCATACTTTAAAGCAGATTAAAACAAGTCATTCAGGCAAAGAGAAATGGTCACCAGGTTTTTAAAAATGGAATAAGTTGCAACTGAAAAGTTAACTGCTTGAATAATCATATAACATTATTTTTCTTATACCAATATTTGTAAAGTATAGATGACTACTTAAATGGAAATTGTGGTGGATTCAGGTTTATAAAATAGGTATAAATAAAAGGTATAAGAACAATAGTGGTTTCTGGGTCGCTCAGTCAGTTATCTGACTTCAGCTCAGGTCATGATCTCATGGTTCATGAGTTTGAGTCCCACGTTCAGCTCTGTGCTGACAGCACAGAGCATGGAGCCTGCTTTGGATTCTGTGTCTCCCCCTCTCTCTCTCTGCCTCTCTCCCCTTCAAAAGTGCTCTCTCTTTCTCTCTCTCTCTCAAAAATAAATAAAACATATAAATTAAAAAAAAATATTTTAAAGGCTAGCATTAAAAAAAAAAAAAGGAGGGGGGGGGCCTGGGTGGCTCAGTCGGTTAAGTGTCCAGCTTCGGCTCAGGTTATGATCTCGCAGTTCGTGGGTTCGAGCCCCGCNTTCCTGAAATACATACACACTGTATGTTAACTAACTTGAATTTAAATTAAAAAAAAGAAAAGGAAAGCAAAAGAACATTTTCAGACATACAAAAGCTGAAAGTATTTGTCCCCAGCAAATCCATACTTTAAAGCAGATTAAAACAAGTCACTCAGGCAAAGAGAAATGGTCACCAGGTTTTTAAAAATGGAATAAGTTGCAACTGAAAAGTTAACTGCTTGAATAATCATATAACATTATTTTTCTTATACCAATATTTGTAAAGTATAGATGACTACTTAAATGGAAATTGTGGTGGATTCAGGTTTATAAAATAGGTATAAATAAAAGGTATAAGAACAATAGTGGTTTCTGGGTCGCTCAGTCAGTTATCTGACTTCAGCTCAGGTCATGATCTCATGGTTCATGAGTTTGAGTCCCACGTTCAGCTCTGTGCNTGTTCTCTGTCTCTCTCAGAAATAAATAAAAGATTTTTAAAAATAATTAAAGAAAAAAAGAACAGGGGGTGCCTGGGTGGCTCAGTCGGTTAAGCGTCCGACTTCAGCTCAGGTCATGATCTCATGGTTCGTGGGTTTGAGCCCTGCGTTGGGCTCTGTGCTGACAGCTAGCGCAGAGCCTGAAGCCTGCTTCAGATTCTGTGTCTCCCTCCCTCTCTGACCCTCCCCTGCTCATGCTGTCTCTCTCTCTCAAAAATAAATAAAACATTAAAAAAAAGAACAATATTGTAAAGGCTAGAAGGTGAAGGATGGAAGTGTATTTTTTTCATTTTGCTTAATCATGTTTAAATTTATACAGTATTATCAAAGGTTGGCTTTTGATGAGGTAAAGATGTATATTATAAACTCGAAAGCAACCATTAAAGTATAAACAGAATTGTAGTTAATAGATTAACAGAAAGAAAAAAAATAATAAAAGACTCAATGTAGACAAAGGGCATATAAAGAAGAAAACAAAGATTTAAAACTATGAAACAAAGAGTTAAATGACAGATTCAAACTAACCACATTGATTATCATGTTAAATATACTTAACAATTATAAATTGGTTGAAGAAGCAAGGCCCAAGTTAATACTGCTTATAGTGGAAAATAGGTTTTAACATAAAGACACAAACAGATTAAAAGTAAAATAATGAGGAATGATACATGCTAACACTAATAAAAAGAAAGCTTGAATGGCCATATTAATGTTATAGAAAACAAATTTTGGAGTAAAGAATATTATCTGAGATAAAGGAAGTCATTTCACAGTGATAAAAGTGTTGGGTTATCAAGACCGCATACAAATCCTAAGTATTTATGCAATAATAATAGAGCTTCAAATGCTTGAAGCAAAACCTCATAGAACTGCGAGGAGAAAAACAAAAGTGAAATCACTTGATATGATTTCAGTATCTATTTCTGAAAAATTCATGGAATAAATAGAAAATTAGGAAGCATATAGAAACCTAGATTCACAATTTCAGCCAACTTGACCTCATTGAAATTTATGGGACACCTTGCACAGCAACAGTAGAATGGATATTCTTTTCAAGTCCATGTGGGTAATTTACCAATAGAGAACATATTCTGAGCTACAACAAATGTCTCAATACCTTTTTTTATTTTTTAAAAAATATTTATTTCTAGGAGAGAGAGAGAGAGAGACAGCGTGAGCAGGGGAGGGTCAGAGAGAGAGGGAGATATAGACTCTGAAATAGGCTCCAGTCTCTGAGCTGGAAGTCAGCACAAAGCCCGATGCGGGGCTCGAACCCACGAACCGCGAGATCATGACCTAAATGAAAGTCGGACGCTTAACCGACTAAGCCACCCAGGCACCCCGTCTCAATACATTTTAAAGGATTTAATTCATAAAAAGTATGTTCTCTGACCACAATGGAACTAAATTAGAAATATTAACAAAAGATCTCTGAAAAATTACCTATATTTGTAGGCTAAATAGCACACTTAGAAATAAGCTATATTTCAAAACGGATTCATAAAAGAAAGTTAAAAACATTTTGTAGTAACTAAAAATGAAAATGTGACATATCAAAATTATGGGATGCCCCTGAAGCAGTATTTATTTGGAAGTTTATAGCCTATCAGAAATAAAAAAAAAAGACATCAAATCAATGATCTCAATCGGTGAACTAGGAAAATGTATGCAGAAGAAAGGAAAAACATAGATAATAGCCAAAATTATTTAAATAGAACCCAGAGAAATACTAAATAAAATACATGAAACCAAAAACTTGTTGTTTGAGAAGATCAGTAAAATTGATAAAAATTCCACTCAGACCAGTAAAAAAATAAGTGAAGATACAAGAATGACACCTGTAAATATATAGGGACATCACTATAGTATCTACAGATACTAAAAGAAGAAAATAAAAGTCTAATATAAATATTTCCATGCCAATAAATTCAACTACTTACATAAAATGGACAAATTCCTTGAATGATACAACTACTGAAACTTATTCAAGAAGAAATAGCCTAAATTATTCTATAACTATTTTTAAAAATTCACTTTTAGTAAAAAAACAAACAACAACAACAACAAAAAACCCTTCCCACAAAAAGTACTGCAGACACAGATGGCTTCACTGACATATTCTACCAAATAGGTAAGGAAGAAATACAATTCTATAATATTATTTCTATATTAAATGTTACAGAAAATTAAAGAAATTTTGGTATGAGATCAGAACATGTGGACTGATGTAAATCTTTGCCAGCTCCCTCACTCACCTCTTCTGACACTGATCACTGATGGACAAGAACTCAGATCACATGGCTCATCTGTCCAGCTGGCATGACCGTCCACATTTGTCACTTACAAAAGAATGCTGGTGGGGCGCCTGGGTGGCTCAGTGGGTTAAGCGTCCGACTTCGGTTCGGGTCATGATCTTATGGTTCGCAGGTTTGAGCCCCGCGTCAGGCTCTGTGCTGACAGCTCAGAACCTGGAGCCTGCTTCGGATTCTGTGTCTCCCTCCCTCCCTCCCTCCCTCTCACTCTCTCTCTCTGTCTCTCAGAAATAAAAAATAATTAAAACATTAAAAATTTAAAAAGCAAAAAGAATACTGGTCTGGCAAATTCCTATGAAAGTCTGTTTGGAGGGATGCTTGTGATCTAAAGTTTAAATACAGAAAGTTAACATTGCACATAGGCAAAGAAGGTTTGATACCAAATGATTTCTGCATAAAATTAAATTGTTTTTCCTACCCCTCTCAGGTTCATAGGAGTTAGACAGCAGCCTCTGGCTTACAGTCCTGAAGTTTGGTAATTTAAGCTGGTAATAGCTGAATAGGAATAGAAGGGTAGAATGACTGAAACTTGACATAACTTCTAATCAAATAAGATATCCTACCTCAGTTGACTTTCTTTTCTATAATAGGAATTTAGACTTTTAGAATTTAAGGGTTTGATTAGACAGGGAATAGATTATTGAGGAGATTTGGAAGAACCAGGAAATGAAAAGGGTATGACTGCTGACCAAGCCAAGTTTCAAATTGAAATCTATCTAGCATACACATATACTGCTTTGTAAGGACTCTCCACACCCAGCTCAGTCTGTTAATATAACAATTTTGCAAAGCCATATTAGCATCAGGTGATGCTGCTACTCTTTATGGATGGTTATGTCAGTGATGAATACATGACCCAAACTGAGGAAGGAATGGATTTGTTTTTCCTTAACTCAAGATGACTTCATGGTGCTGGTTGTGACCTACCATGCCAACAACACAAAGCTAACTGTAGGTTTATGTTTTAGGAAGTATGAATACGTCCCTAAAACAGACTTTGGTAGCCTATGGCCAACAGATGTAGTTCTCTCCTCTTCCCCCACCCCAGATATAAATATATATGTATATTTATATATGCAGAGCTAAAGAAACAGTGTTTTATTACTGTGCCTTCAGAATAGAAGAGCTTCACCTTTTTAAATATTTAAATATAATTGACAAGCTATATGCTAAATGTATTTGAAATATACACACACACACATTTCATTGTGACTATGAACAAACATATATGTATTTATACATCTACTTATCTACTGGTCTATCTATCAAGAAAGGAACTGGACATCATCCTAGTTCACCATAGAATACTTCTGTATTTTCACCTATTGGCTTCCATTATATTTTCTTTTAATTCTTACAGTTCTTTATGATAAATGAGTATATATGTAAATTACCTGGACTGAATTTTGTTTTTTCCACTAAGGATTTAGACTAAGACAGGAATGTCTTAACATTTAAATGCTACAATACTTTACCATCACTAGAAACACAATGCAGGTTCACATAGACTATCTCTGGTAGATGACTCATTAATTTCTTCTTCAATACTGCCAGGACTTAAAAGCTAAGGCTGTGAAGCCACTATATCAATAATGAGTATGTTTAATTAATGCAACCATATGATTGCTAAAAATTCTTTTTATTTTGCATTTAAATTTATCTCTGTAAATTTGATCCATCAGTCTTAAGTCACATTTCCTTAGAATATCACAAAATTTGGCAGGGATTAAAGAATGTGGACTCCGGCTTCAGATGCAAGGTCAGCCATTTCCTGGTATTATGATCTTGGAGAAAATATTGCACTTCACTTTACCTTGGTTTCCAGATTTTTGTGGGGATTGAAAGACATAATATTTACTTGAATGAGTCTGTTTACTAATCAATACTCTATGCCTCAGATTGAAAATTAGAAGTGTTTGGGGATTTTTGGTAAAGTTTTTAATGTATTAACAACTATTTGATAGTTAGAAAAAACAATCCTGTTTTTTATTCAACAACAGAAGCTGAGAATCTTCAAGATTTATATGAAGCTCTTGATTTGTACTGCCAGAGCAGATGCACTGGGTAAAACAACTTGAGAATTGTCTGTCCACGGTAGTGGTGGGAATTTGAGGCCAGATGGCTTCTCATTTGAAACTGTTTGTCTCTTTCCCCATTGTGTGACCTCTCCTACCTCTGTTGGTTCTCCAGTAGGACTTTAATGGGGCACTTAATTTGGAAGAAGCTGAGGAAGCCTGTATAAGCTAAGGAACATGTTCACACTTGGAGGAGGCTTGCCTGACTTTCCTTCTAGATTGAACTTGTTAGCCTTCCAGTTACTAGGCACTTACTGCCAATTAGGAGGGACTTGACAGATGCACTAGTGAATGACTAAATATAAGTCAGAGATTTGGGACTGCATAAAGAGCTTTTCTGATAAAGAAGTAAGCCTGTGCCAAGCACTGCTTTTGAAATTTTATTATACTTTTTTTTTTTCAATCTGGATCAATATGAGCCTTTTCTTTTAGAGCAGCGGAGTCATAACTGAAAATACTGTTGAGTTTGCCTATAACGACAGTCCAGCCAGGACAATTTACAAGTCAGAATAGTCAGAAGTAAGTATTTTAATGCTTATACGTATTGTAAACTTCACAAAGGAAGCTTGTCATTACTAAGTGGATATGTTCTTAGGCATTTTATTGAAAATTTCCTCATCAGCTTTCTTCTGCCATGAGGAGGTCTATACTGCGTTTCAGTAATATGAATTCACATGATTTTTGCTTTGTCATGACCAAACACCCACTTTATTGTTTCAACCAATTTCGTTTTAATCCAGATATTCCAGTGGGTACTTTATAGAACTGTGATCACAAGAAATATTATCACTTGGCAGAGATTCTTCCAACTTTAAGTATAATATCTCAATGAAGATTTATTGTTCTACAAATAAGTGGTTAATTCTTTGCATGGAATACCCTTGGCATGAAAGAGGTTATTCATAATTTAATCTGTGCACATTATTGATTACATTCTTATCTTTTATATTTACTTATATTTAAGTCAATGCACTTTATCTACTCCGTATTTAATAATAAATGTAATGACCAATTTGTTCCATTTACCTCACCTAGAAATCTTTTTGCATTTTTGTGCAGATCATAAAATGGATAATCTGCAGTGAAATAGTGTATATCAGAACTTCAGCCATAATGGATGCATTGCTATATAAGAGTTTAATCACAGAACAGTTTCAAATTTTATTTACTGCCTTCCTGTCTTGATTCTGGCCTTAAATTTTTTTTCACTGCCTGAGCTAAAGATGAATGCTTTAGTAATTCATAGCACAATCATGAATAGATCAAGTCTGATGGAGGTCACTTATGTCATGCTCTTGTCATCTCTGAGCTTATATATTAGTATTTGGGCATTGATGGGTCTCTGTGTAATTGTCAGAGCTCTCTAGTGCTGTACAGTTTCAAATGATCTTCAATTATATAATTAAGTTCATCTTTTCCTTCTCTAAAGGTTAAGTTTTTACATCTTCAAGAATTCTATACTAGCTCTCATCTTCCTCCCAGGACATTTTGTTTTGTTTTACAGTATTCTTCTTACTCTGGCATATGTTCATTCACTGGATTTCTAACACACATCAGGTACTGGATATATAGCAATGATAGTACAGATGAAATCATTGCCATTATTGGGCTTACATTCCATTTTATATTACATCTATAATATATCCAGAGATACTCTAATTTTGCAGAAAAACAGTCAAGATAAGAGATCTGGTCAAGATATGACATAGTAGAGCATGCAACTCTAAATTTTATGAGTCAGTAAATTGGGTATATAGCAATGGAAACACCAGAAACTCCCCTGAGTCAGAACTAAGACCATTTAGAATAAGTGGTTATTAATTCGTTCACTTATTCACTCATTATTCTGCAAGGAAGTGTAATTAAAAAATAGCTTCCTGTTGACATTAATAGAGATAAAAGTAGGAGAACCTGAGATTTTCATTGTATATGATAAGCACAAACTTAAGTGTGAATAGAAAGGAGGAGCACAGACGAAGTCTTCAGGTCCATCAATACTGCCCTCAAGAAACTGAGTGAATCCTGAAGGATGAAGGCTTTTTTACAGGAGGAAAGAAAATTCTGGTCAGAGCTAATAGAATAAGTGAAATAAGTTAGTCAGAGAAGGACACATATCACATGTTGTCACTCATATGTGGAACTTGAGAAACTTAACAGAAGACCATGGGAAAAGGGAAGGGGAAAATAGTTACAGAGAGGGAGGGAGGTAAACCATAAGAGACACTTAAACACAGAGAACTAACAGAGGGTTGATGAGGGGTAGGGGAGAGGGGAAAATGAGTGATGGCCGTTGAATAGGGCACTTGTTGGGCTGAGCACTGTGTGTTATATATAAGCGATGAATCACAGGAATCTACCCCCAAAACAAAGAAGACACTGTACATACTGTATGTTAGCCAATTTGACAATAAGTCATATTAAAAAGAAGAATATGGGAGTCCACAATTCAAATATAGGTATCAGAGACAAGAGGCAAGCTCAAGTCCCAGGAATAAATGGGTAGAGGAATTAGAGAAGGAAATCCATATCTCATATGAAATTAAGCGTGACACAGTTCAGACAGATTTTATAAAATGTTTGGCACTATCTTAGTTAAACTTGCTCTTTTGGAATCTTAAAAATCATCCTTTAAGGTTTGACAGTTAAAGTGGTCTCACTCTTTCAGTGATTGTTGAAGACATTAGGAACAGCAATAATAGACTGTCCGATATTAAAATTTAACTCATCTGCTTACACTTGGAGTGACTGTGTGAGTCCTGGCCCTCCAGGAAGCAAATGCCAAGAAGAGATTAGATGTGTAAGAGATATATTGGGGGAACACATGTGATGGGCAAGGGGGAGACAGTGCAGGTCTGTCACCTATAAAAGAAGAGGAAGAAGGAACAAGGGATGGGTAGGAAGAATCTCAGACTTTAAGAAAGGTTTGGCTAGGTCAGTGGGGAGCCTTTGATCCCAGCTGTCTGTTATGTGTCCTGTCCTCCCAGAATGGGCCAACATTAAAACTCCCATTGTGAAGCTAGAAGGAGCATGGCCTGGATTGCAACTGAGTGGTGGATCAAGGAAATGACACATGAGGCTGTCAGTCTATTTTGCTCCCCTCAGTGGGTAATCTGAGTGGTGAGCTTTTATTTCTGCAAGAAAGACTGTAGATTATATGTTTAACTCTTGTAAGGCCAGTTGCATAGTGGGCACAATAAAGATAATAGCATTGCTATCTTTTTGTGACTATAGTAAGATCACTGAGTTAATGCCCATAAAATGATCAGCATAATGCTTAGCATACAGGAATCATTGAGAATATTCTATTCTCTAAAATGCGGTATGCCTTTTTAAAATAGATATCTTCATCTTTTTTTTTATTTACCATGGTAACTATGGTATAGATCTACCAGAGCACTGTGATTATAGAAATCATATAATAAATGTTTAATGAATTAATTGTCAGTGCCTACCTGTCAGGGACCACCAAGAAAACACTTAATAGCAAACAAAACTGAGTTTATTATTTGCTGGGAAAAGGAAACTGAACAGGCTAAGGAAATGAGGGCTGTTTCAGAGGGTGTCAGGAGGGATTAGTTATAAAATTTGGGGCTGTAATAGGTAATTTTGAAAAGGGATCAAAGAAGCAGGTCTTTTCTGTGGTTTGAGTGCTGTCAGAAAGTGTCCTTTTTTTTTTTTTTTTGTCTTATTCCATCACACTAGACTTACCTTGTCTGATACTGGTGTTCTGTGAGTCAGTTCTGTTGAGTAGTGAGAATCAGGGCTAAGTTCCTTAGGTCCAGGGTAGCTACAAGCTGGGAGCTCTGCAAGTTGGTCAAATTAGAAGAAGCCACAATTCTTACCTATGGAACTGAAATTAAAGGAGAGAGCTAAATCAGTCACATGGACCAAAACAAGAAATACACAGTTTGGGAGATCTCCAGATGCCCAGGCAGATTTTCATTCAACAAGAAATTACGTGTTTACAAACAGTTTCAGTTTTGTAAATAAGAATAGTTTTTTGGGGGATCTATTGGCAGATCTTTTTAATTAGACAGTGCTACCTTTAGTAACTGAGTTGTCAAACTACTTATTCTGTGATATGTAATCAAACTCAGGTTTTCAGGTTTGTGGAACGATCTTGTCTTTAAAACATCCATGTATCTAGTCACTTCAATTTCATTCTGTATCCATATGATATCCACTATTCCAAACCTTAGGAAATGGGAAAAAGAAAATATCTAGATGATAGGTAAAATATCAGTTTTCATTTACTTACTGGGTCTACCTCTGTGTAAATTCATAGTCCTGAAATTGTAATATCTCTGATAACATACTTTTGGAAAATCTAATGCAAATTATCCTTTAAAAAAGCTAGTGCAATATTCTTACTCTTTTTTTTTGGTCTCTAAAATGATGAAAAGTAAATGTTTGATGGTCCTGGAGTTTATAACTATTTGGCAACTAATTCAAAATGCAATCTGTGTCCATTACACTGTTTTAAATCCATTCACACCCTTCAAAATGTCACAACTAATCTCACTGCATCTCCAGCCTCAGGAAAACAGAAACTTCACATGAGCTCTGTTTCTTCAGTCATAGTGCTTTGTACAGTCAAACATATAATCAACCTTTTGTTAAATACTTTGAAAATTTCCAGGCCACAACAAAAGAGTAACCCATACAAATAAATGATTTTTGAAAAGAATGAAGATTCTATTCAATTGCATTATCTCACTCTACAAATTCTTCCAACTTCATGCCTTCCCTTTCTCTAAAAGTCTGAAATTAGCACACATCCGTTTTCAATTGTTTTCAGTGACACCACTTCATCTACTGGATTAAGTTTGACAGTAATGCCTGCCCAGGCTATGGTACAAATGACAAGTAGTAATTGACAGACAACTTCAGCAGAGAGACCGTATCCATAAATATCAGACTGTGTTCCTAATGAAGTCCAAAGGAATAATATTAACTTATAACACTTGTAATGTTTGTGTTTGACTTCTTGGAGTCCCTAACTTAATAGGATCTTAACTCTTCAGAAAGAAATGAATACTTAACGTGAATAATCTTCAGATTTAATACATTGTCCAGGAGAGGAGGCAGGATGGTGGAGAAGTAGGGAGCTCTGTACATTTCACTCGCCCCCATCTCTCAAACAGAGAAGGCCTGAAGCCATAGGAACCCTTATAGAATCCTGGAGTTTGGGAGGAAAAGGAGACAGAATCTACTGAGAAAACCACCTTATAGCGTGAGTGCAAACTGGGGAAGATAAAAATGGGCCAGGACCCAGAGACACTGAGGGAGGGGAGGGAGCCCCCTTTGTGGGGAGCCATGGTGAGTCGAGGGGAAAAGAAAGAGTGGCTGAAACTGCTCAAGGAACTGTCCCTGGAGAAGAGAAAACCCTTGGCTCAGGACACAGAGTGATCGGGTTTCCAGTTGTCCACCTGACCTTGACCTGGACGCCCCAGTCCCATGCGACGCCAGGAGAAACTGCTCCTCTGCTCACCACCTCGACCCAGAGGGGATGCTGCATGCCTGAAGGCTCTCCGCCACTCTTCTAGCTCAGCGCGATCCCCAATGGGGAGGTGACAGGCTTGAAACTGCTCGGAGGGACTCGGCCTGCGGGTTTATATTTCGGGCAGTCAATGGGGCATGCAGACTAAGATCTGGACGTGAGGCGTGGCTTGAGACATAGAGCATGGACCACCGTGGCTACTCCTGCGGCACAGGGAGATCAGACCCAAAAGAGTGAATTACAATGCTTGGTTTGAGAAGGGACTGGGATGCTGCCATTTTTTCCTCTTCACAACCACCAACGCGGGACCTTAGGGAGCGGTCCTCAGGATGCAGTGAAGGCTAATACCTGCCTATACCAAACTATGCCCATCCCTGCTAGAGAGCTTCCTTTTTTTTTTTTTTTACTGGAGCCAGGGGCAAAACCAACATGGATGCACTGCCGTGATTAATTCTAGATCAATTATTTCTATTCAGATATATTTCCCCTTGTCTCATTCGTATCCCTCCCCTCTACTGGACTGCACACTCTGGTCATTGATTTGCTTAAACAGCCACATTTAATCCATTCTCTAGATGTATAGTCTACACTTCCACTGCTACCTTTCTATCTCTCTCTGGAGTAATCAGACTATATAGTTTCACTGAGTAACATAATCTTTATTTATTTCTCCTTGCCTCTTATCATATTCTCTCTTTTTCTGTGTGAAATAAGCATCTTAGTCTCTCTGTCAGGTCATCGTCCAATTTCACTTCCTCCCTGCCCTGTCATTTCTCTCTTTGTATATGCTCTTCCATCAGCCCTACATACACCCTGCTCTTTGTTTGTAGCTGGGAATTCTGGTTTTATGCTTTTAGACTTTCCTTTGTGTTTTGGGATTTTTTCTTTATTCTTTTCTTCTTTTTTCTTTTTTAACTTTTATTTTTATTATTTGTTTTTCCTCCTTCCTCTTTTTTTTCTGTTTTTTTTTTCCCTCTCTTTTTCTTTTTCCCTTTTGGTTTGCATGTTTGTTGGATTTCTCTGTGCCTTTGTGTGCCTTTGTTCCCTGTGTGCTTGTCTGTCTGTTTCCTTTTCCAGGGCTGCCTCAAGAAACAAGACAAAGTACACATGGTGGAGAGTCCCAAATCCCACTATGAGTAGGGAAATAAAATAACCAAAGTCTCAACAAGGGAAACCAAGAGACACCATTCAAAGAACAATTCCTGAATGGACAAGCCCTGGACAGTCAAAGAGCCTTCTTTAATACAGCAGTACTCGCAGGTGCAGAGTACATAACAGGCTTTTAAAACTAACGAGACAGAAAGCTAGCCAAAATGATGAAACAGAAGAACTCTCCTCTAAAGAAATTCCAGGAAGAAATAACAACTAAGGAATTGCTCAAAACAGACATAAGCAGCATAACTGAACAAGAATTTAGAACAATAGTCATAAAATTAATCACTGGGCTTGAAAAAGGCGTGGAAGACATCAGAGAAACTATTGCTACAAAGACTCTGAAGCTTAAAAATAGTTGTGATAAGGGGCACCTGGGTGGATTAGTCGGTTAAGCGTCTGACTTTCACTTAGGTCATGATCTCGCGGTTCGTGGGTTCGGGCTCCACGTTGGGCTCTGTGCTGACTGCCAGCTCAGACCTTGGAGCCTGTTTCAGTCTGTGACTCCCTCTCTCTCTGACCCTCCTCTGCTCACGCTGTCTCTCTCTCTCTCTTTCCTAGAAATAAATAAAAACCTTAAAAAAATAGTTGTGATGAATTACAAAATGCTATAAATGAGATGCATAATAAAATGGAGATGTCCAATGCATGGAATGAAGAGGCAGAGAGGAGAATAGATGAATTAGAAGACACAATTATAGAAAAGAGAAAGCCAAGAAAAAGACAGAGAAACTGATCCAGGAACACAAAAGGAGAATTCAAGAGCTGAGTGGTATGATAAAACGGAACAATATCCAGATCATAGGATTCCAGAAGAGGAAGAGAGAAGAAAAGGTGCTGAAAGAGTCCTTGAACTAATTATAGCAGAGAACTTCCCCAATCTGGAGAAGGAAACAGACATTGAAATCCAAGATGCACAGAGAACTCCCCTCAGACATAACTTGAATCAATCATCTGCACTACATATCATAGTGAAACTGGCAAAATATAAGGATTTTGAAAGTGGCTAGGGATAAAAGGGCCCTAACATACAAAGGGAAACCTGTCAGAGTGGTTACAGACTTATCTACTGAAACTTGGCAGGCCAGAAAGGAATGGCAAGAAATCTTCAATGTGATGAACAGAAAAAATATGCAGCCAAGAATCCTCTATCCAACAAGCCTGTTATTCTTAATAGAAGGAGGGATAAACTTCTTCCCAAATAAACAAAACTTGAAAGAATTTGTCACCACTAAACCAGCCTTACAAGAAATCCTGAGGGAGACTCTCTGAGGGAAATGTTGCAAGGAACACAAGGTACCAGAGACACCACCAGAACCATGAATTCTACAAAGGACACAATGTCTCTAAGCCCCTATTTTTCAATAATAACACTAAATATAAATGGTCTAAATGCCCCCAATCAAAAGACGTAGGGTAACAGAATGGATAAAAAAAAACAAAATCCATCTAAATTCATTTTAGACCTGAGGACACCTTCTGATTGGAAGTAAGTGGATGGAGTAATATAGATCATGCTACTGGACATCAAAAGAAAGCTGGAGTAACTATACTTATATCAGACAAACTAGACTTTAAAGTAAAGACAGTAACAAGAGATGAAGAAGGGCATTATATAATAATTACAGAGTCTATCCGTCAGGAAGAGCTAACAATTATAAATGTCTACACGCTGAAACAGGAGCACCTAAATACATAAAACAATCACAAACAATCTTATGGATAAGAATGTGCTAATAGCAGGGGACTTTAATACTCCACTTACAGCTATGGATCGATCACCTAGACAGAAAATCACTAAAGAAACAATGGATTTGAATGACACATTGGACCAGATGGACTTGTCAGATATATTTAGAACTATATCCTGAGGCCATAGAATGCACTTTCTTCTCAAGCGCACGTGGCACATTCTCCAAGATAGATCACATACTAGGACATAAAGCAGCCCTCAGTAAATATAAAATAATTTAGATAATACCATGCACACTTTCATATCACAATGCTATGAAACTTGAAATCAATCACAGGATGAAGTCTGGAAAACCTCCAAAAACATGAAGGTTAAAGAACACCCTACTAAAGAACGAATGGACCAACCAGGCAATTAAAGAAGAAATTAGAAAATATATGGACACAAATGAAAATGAAAATACAACAATCCAAACTCTGTGGGATGCGACAAAGGCAGTCCTAAGAAGAAAGTACANAGTCAGACAACAAAAGGAAATAAAAGGCAACCGAATTGGCAAAGAAGTCAAACTTTCACTTTTCGCAGACAACATGATACTCTACATAGAAAACCTGACAGACTCCACCAGAAGCGTACTAGAGCTGATCCATGAATTCAGCAAAGTCACGGGGTACAAAATCAACATACAGAAATTGGTTGCATTTTTATACACCAATAATGAAGCAACAGAAAGAGAAATCAGGAAACAGACCCCATTCGCAATTGCACATAAAAACATAAAATGCCTAGGAATAAACCTAACCAAAGATATAAGAGATCTGTATGATGAAAACTATAGAAAACCTATGAAGAAAAGTGTAGAAGACACAAAGAAATGGAAAAAACATTCCATGCTCCTGGGTCAGAAGAATAAATATAGCTAAAATGTCATTACTACCGAAAGCAATCTACACATTCAATCCAACCCCAGTCAAAATTGCACCAGCATTCTTCTCAAAACTAGAAAAAACTATCCTAAAATTTGTATGGAACCACAAAAGACCCTGAATAGCCAAAGTAATATTGAAGAAGAAAAGTGAAACAGGAGCCATCACAATCCCAGACTTTAGCCTCTACTACAAAGCTGACATCATCAAGACAGTATGGTATTGGCACACAAACAGACACATCAACCAATGGAATAGGATAGAGAACTCAGAACTGGACCCACAAATGTATGGCCAACTCATCTTTGACAAAGTGGGAAAGAGTATCCAATGGAAAAAAGACAGCCTCTTTAACAGATGGTGCTGTGAGTACTGTACAGAAACATGCAGAAGAATAAAACTGGATCATTTCTCACACCATACACAAAAATAAACTCAAAATGGATCAAGGACCTGAATGTGAGACAGGAAACCATCAAAACCCTAGAGGAGAAAGCAGGAAACAGCCTCCTCGACCTCAACTGCAGCAATTTCTTAGTTGACACATCCCCAAAGGCAAGGGAATCAAGAGCAAAAATGAACTATTGGGACCTCATCAAGATTAAAAGCTTCTGCATGGCAAAGGAAACAGTCCATAAAACTAATAGACAACTGATGGAATGGAAAAAGATAGTTGCAAATGACATGTCAGACAAAGGGCTAGTATCAAAAATCTATAAGGAACTCACCAAACTCCACACCTGAAAAACAAAAAATCTAGTGAAGAAATGGGCAGAAGACATAAAAAGACATTTCTCCAAAGAGGACTTCCAGATGACCAACAGACACATGAAATTATGCTCAGCGTCCCTCATCATCGGGAAATACAAATCAAAACCACACTGAGATACCACCTCACGCCGGTCAGAGTGACTAAAATGAACAAATCAGTAGACTCTAGATTCTGGCAAGGATGTGGAGAAACAAGCACTCTCCTACACTGTTGGTGGGAATGTAAACTGGTACAGCCCCTCTGGAAAACAGTGTGGAGAGTCCTCAAAAAATGAACACTAGAACTCCCCTATGCCCCAGCAAAAGCCTGCTGGGAATTTACCCAAGGGATGAAGGAGTGCTGATGCATAGGGGCACATGGACCCCAATGTTCACAGCAACACTCTCAGCAATAGCCAAAACATTGAAAGAGCCTAAGTGTCCATCAACGGGCGAATGGATCAAGAAGATGTGGTTTATCTATATAATGGAATACTGGCCATGTGTAGGGTGGGAGAGAGGGGAAGGGGGGTGATGGGCATGGGGAAGGGCACGTGTTGGGATGAGCACTGGATGTTATATGGAAACCAACTTGATGATAAACTATTTAAGAAAAAAATTAATACATTGTCCATTAACACTAAATTGATTTCTGACATTTTAACTACAAATTATACTTCTTGGAACCTTAGTCTAATTAAGTAATTAGATCAATATAGGAGACCCTGTCTTAAGCCCTTAAAGAAGACTTCCCAGACAGTTCCACTTTAATCATTGCTATACTCTGCCACTTCTTATGTTTTGAGCTATTTATGTGTCACTCTTGATTTACCCCTATTACCCAGACAGAGTATTTGTGAATTATTGAATATCAGGGACACTATAATTTTATCTCAGAATATCCGATCAAAGACTCAACTAAAGTTTGTCCACATGCAAAAGGAATTTTGCTCAATGCCCAATATCAGAAAGAAATACCAACTTTGAATTGGGAGAATATATTGATGAAAGTATTATTTATTCTTGATCATAATGATTGATCATTATTGATCACTTGATTTTTATAGGTGGTTGAGACAGAGAAAATGAAGATTAAAAGGATAGAATTTGTGTCCTCCAGAAATTTAGAATCCACTAATAGATTAAAAGTATATTTAAGGACATAGGGAATTTTAAATGGCATAGGCAAGCAACAAATTCTATTCAAAAAAGAGAGATGCAAAGAAGAGAGCAGTCACATTGAGTATGGGCACTCAGAACATTTTTAGTGAAAAATTGATATTTGAGATGAACTTTCAAGGATGGATAGAATTCGATATGTGGGCAGAAGTGATAAGTGAATATTCCAGGTGGGTGGGGGAGCCTGAGCCAAAACATGAAGATGGAGATGTTAAATACCAAGGTGAAATGTTTTTATTTTTGTTGTTTTTCAAGTAATTTGTACTGGGAAGGGTGACTTTGAATCTGAAAATAAATGGGAAGATTGAAAGTAAAGGAAACAGTTAAGAGAATATTATATTCCTTACACAGGAAATATTGAAGGACAAATGGGATAAATGTAAAAAGGAAAATAAAGACAGGCAGCTGAGAAAAAACTACAATAATTGACTAAATGACTCAACTCACTGGATGTGGATGAATTGAAAAGTGTGCTTTTTTACTCTAAACATTGAATCATATTCTTCCAAAATGACTGAAAAGACTGTAGTACATAGATAACCATATGGAAAATGATGACTCAGCTATTCACAAAGGTGTCAAATGCAAGTGACACTTTTGAGGGAAACATAATGAGTAGTTTGGGTAGGATTTTAACAAAAATTAGTGATGGGTACATTCGAGTGTGAAAGAAAGTCATCTTGCCAAAAACAAGTTTCTTACTGAAAATCAAAGAATGAAAGGATGTAATGTAAGATAGTTATAACATAAAACAAATACAGAGTCAGAAACTAGTTCTGGGAAATTCTAGGACAGTAATTTATTGTTAATCACTCATTTTTATCAATGAAGATAACTTCTCTGAATTTTTATTTTCACTCTGAAAAAAACAAACAAACTAGGGTTTGTGCTATGAATCTGATGTTCTCTTTCTTTATGAAGGTTAAAGGGAAATCACTTGCTTTTAATAAAGAAAAGAAATACTAAATGAAATTAACTCATAATCCCTATATCCAATTCAGATATCCTTTTTAAAATTCTAAGTAATTTTATTTATTTTTGTGTACCAGAGAAATTATACATTTTTAATATCCCAAACATATATTTGATTTTAGAAAGCAGAGATGAAGAACTACAGATTAGTTTACTATTTTGAAATTGTGAGGGGTGACAAGCCAAAGAAAAATTTTATAAGACAGTATTTTTGGAGATTTTTAGGAAATTTCTGTGTCTTTAAAAAAAACAATTTTAACAAATTCTGCCTAGTTTTATGCAATTTACATCTTAAAAATAAGATTTCTAAATGATCTGTTAGAATATGTGTGTGTATTTTGTGAAGCCTTCTGTATTACATGTCATTAAGGGCTTACTGTACATTAATTTATCAAATTAGTAGTATACTCTAACCCTCTGTGAACCTTAATGGACTTGAAAAACCTAAATATTAATGGCGAGGTAAATGTATTGGTGGAGATGTTCTTGGTACCACTAAAAATGTATATGAGGAGCTCCTGGGTGGTTCAGTTGCTTAAGTGTCTGACTTCAGCTCAGGTCATGATCTCATAGTTAATGAGTTTAGGTCCTAGGTTGGGCTCTGTGCTGACAGCTAAGGGCCTGGAACCTGCTTCGGATTTTGTGTATCCCTCTATCTCTGCCCCTCCCTTGCTCAAGCTCTGTCTCGTTTGGTCTCTCAAAAACAAACATTTAAAAAAATTATAAAAGTGTGTGAATATGTATATATGTATATCTATGTATATGTGTATATATATTTCTCCAAATGCCTTAAGCAACAAAGAACATTTATTGGCCCCTGAAATGGTAAAGAATGGAATCAGGTTTGGCCTTTGTCTCATAACTGGCTTCCCACATGGTGGCTCTCATAGGACTCACAGGATCTAGGTATGTCACCATGCCTAGAGATACAAGGAGAGAGATCACTTCATACCAACTTCTAAACAACCACCGCTACCCTCTGCTCTGATCTCTACTTGTGGCCAGGGGAATATCAGTTTAGCAGCCACTATGTGCCAGGCACCTTGTAAAGGAGATAAGATTATTTGATTGGCTTAGCAAATCAAGATGTTTGTGAAACTGGGTGGATGTGAAGATTGGGCTATAGTTGGGAGACATGTGACATGGATACTGGAAAGGAATACCATGTCTACTACACATAGTATGCGTCTCTACAGAAGAAGGGGACTGAGAGAAGATGCTGGGGAGGTAGAGATGAAAGAAGTCAAAGCCCTGGTGTAATGGAAGAAATCTTGATCTCTGGACTGGAGGCTTGAAGACTCTGAAAAAAGAAAGAAAGAAGAAAAGAAGAAAAAGATTGAATGACTCTGAAAAGCAAGCAAAATTCCTTTTCATTTTAATTTTGCTCATGACTGGATCTCATTTGGCACTAAAAATGGGCAGCCTCAGTATGTGAATCTGTTTTGGAAACACAACTCTGAGAATGTTGCAATCATCTTTAATGTGTTAGCAACAGGTGGCCTCACTATAAACCAAACTGTTATTAAACCAAAAACCTCAATTTTTATAGACAGCTATTAAAAAGTAACTGCTATTTATTTATAAATAATTTTCACCTAACAAAAATATTCACCATTACAATTCTGAAGAATTAGGATTATGGCAGTAATGATAGTGAGCATTTGTTGAGTGCTTAATACGTCAAACACTACAATATTTTGCATGCATTATGTTTCTTGGTCTTCATTAACAACTTGATGAAGTAGGTGCTTCTATCATATTTCTATTTCTTTTAAGTGTTTTGAAGTATAACTTACAAAGTCATCTTTTGTTAAAGTACAGTTCTGTGAACTTTGGTAGATGAATAAGGTAATGTGATCACACTCTAATCAATAGTCCTATTACCCACAAATATCCCCTTATGCCCTTTGGAGCCAGTAGTCTGTCCTCGTCTATAGCCCCATAGGAACCATCGATTTGGTTTGTGTCCTCATATATTTGCCTTTCCATAATACCATGTAAATTAAATTATACAATATACAATCTTTTATTTTTGGTTTTGTTTTTCATTTTGTTTCATGTATTTGAGATTCATCCACACAATGACAAATATACATGTTTGCATCAGTGGTTCATTCTTTTTTATTCCTCAGTAATATTATATGGATGTGCCACAGTTTGACCATTCACAAGTTAGTGGTTATTAGGGATGGTTTTTGGTGATTATGAATTTCAATGATCACACATAAAGCCATGATAAGTATTTGTGTTGGATTTTTGGTATGGATATGTATATATGTATACAGATATATACATATATATGTTTACTGAGACATGTTTTCATTTCTCTTGGGATATTAGCGGTGAGATTGATTAGTTGAATAGAAGGTGTATGCTTCATTTAAGAATGAGAAATCAAGCAATTAATAGGTTAAATAATTAGCCTCATTTTACATAGTAATTAGTAGAGCTAAGATTTGAACAAAAGCAATCTAACCCAAGATTACATGACTTTAACCGGTACATTAACATATGTGATCTATATCTTTGTAAGGAATTATTAGTACAGATATGATAACTGCTTTGTTTTTCTGGATTGACTACTTTTCTATCTCTGATTATATGCTATACACATGCTTGTATGAAAGAAATGCTGTCAGGGATTCAGGGATCAGGGTTAGCTCCTTTGCTACAGATCCTGTTCTAGTTGCTTTATTTTTAGGGTTAAGTACCTTAATGTAAAAGAAATCTCTTGAATTTTTCTTCCAGTATCTGCAGTTAAACATTGTTTATATACAATATCAACACCTCAAGGACAAAGCACACATGTTCATGCGCATGCGTGCGTATACACACGCATACAACCTTCTCTGTGAAATATTCTTTGTGTCTCCCTGGCCACCTCAAATTTGGGAACTGCTGCATGTGAGAATAATAAAGACAAAAACATCCTTAGATATCTTGGGGTCTAACCTCTTTTGCCTTAGATAAAGAAAAAAAAAGATAAAGGAAAAAAAAGAGTGCATTTTGCAAAGCACTGAGCAAGTCCATAACTAAAGATTTGTTTTCCTCTCAGATTCAGTATTTTCCAAATTTCTTTTATGGTTATTTTTCTTAATAAATTCAGCATAACTAAATATAGTGAATATTTATTAGCATCTACTAATATGAAACTAATATTGGCTATTTTGAAAAAAATTATCATAATCATCACCTGAGAATTTTGTCAGTAACTTAACTAACAGTACTGCAACATTAGTTATTCACATTTTCCTGCAACATTAGTTATTCACATTTTCCTGACCCTGTCATTTCTGGAGAGGGCACTCTCAGCCCTCATAATCACTATCAAACTCTCTTAATCTGCTGATACACCTTTTTTGCTTAATCACAGTACTTCAATCCAGCCAACTGTGGGATGATCTGGCCTTTCGTTTATTGGTAGTATAGCTGACTACCCATTTAGAGTTGCTAAAAGTACTAAAAGTCCTCGTTTTCAACTGATTTTTTCCAGCTTTATTGAAATATAGTTAACATATAATGTGTAACTTTAAATTTTTTTAATGTTTTTTAAATTTTATTTCTCAGAGAGAGAGAGAGAGAGAGACAGTGCAAGCAGGGGAGGGTCAGAGAAAGAGGGAGACACAGAATCTGAAACAGGCTCCAGGCTCTGAGCTAGCTGTCAGCACAGAGCCAGACTTGGGGCTTAAACCCATGAACTGCAAGATCATGACCTGAGCCGAAGCCAATGCTTAACTGACTGAGCCACCAAGGCGCCCCACCCAATGTTGTGTAACTTTAAAGTGCATAACATTTTTTACTCATCTTAGGAAACATTCTGAAAAGGTAAAGATTCCCATAACCAATTTCCAATCATCCAGATTTTTTTTCAATACTCCTTTCTTCTTTTATATTTTTTTCCTGTTATTCTTTAACAATATATCCATTACTTCTGTAATCAGCTTTTGGCTCATCATCACTATTGAAAAATTAATCATTGTTCAGGTTTTACCCAATGAAAACTTAATTGCTCACCTTTTCCCAACTCTAATGGGATTTCTAAATTATTCAAGAATCCTTAAACCAAGAAAAAGACTTAAAATTCCCTTAAGCATTAAAAACTAAATTAAATTTAGAAGTAAATTATGAGTAGGCTTGACAAATGGTCTCTGAGTAAAAATTCTCGCATCAAAGATAAGGGGATATTGGGCTGTTAAGGTTAATTCTGCTCCTGTTCACCCTGGGTGTTCACCCATTTACAGAGGACTTCTGGAAGCATTTACACATCATTAGCTTATTTGCTTGTTTAGCCAAAGCTGTTTCTTCTCCTTCACATTCATGCATTTTAAAGGATCTGTTCTAGGATTGTTCTTTTTGAATAACAGAGAATACATAAACTAAACCACCACTGGCTGGATGAGAGCAGGTATTTTTGATACTGCATATTTCTCTGTTTTTTAAACTTCCATTTGCCCATGGTTCTGTTAAAAGCAGTTATAACAAAACAACAGTAAGTAAGCTCGTGGCTCAGGTTTCAAGAAATTAGCAGAGTTTGTTTTGATTTTGGGTTCACTGATTAGGTCAGTGGAAGTTTCTGCTAACTTCAGAAATGCTTTAACACCTTTTGTGGAGCTAATGCACTGGCCACACTAAACTTACTTCTGTCCCTGGCCTTTATGTTCATATCTGAAGCCCTTGGGAACACTGGAGTGAGACTTTTCTCAGTTTAACTGCTCATTTAGGGATGAATGCAGTGCACCTTCATTGGCAAAGGGTGGCAAATGTTGTGAGCAGATTAGTGTTCATCTTCGGGAATTTGTTTTGTTACTGTTATGTCCTGAACTTTATTTACTTTTTACCCTGGGCTCAAAACTTCATATTCGTGAATAAGGCATGGCTGGGTTCATTTTATTTATCTTTTTATCTCCATAACTAAATTACTACTGTATAAAGTGTCTTTATGCTCAGACTGAGGGAACCATGTTAATAAGGGGCTTGCTAGCTAGTGTGGAAGATCGTATGAACTTGCAGAAGATGAACACTGCACTGTGAACAACTATCCCTTACATAGCTTTCTAGGTCTGAGATGCTTTAGTAGTTACAAAGCACTCACATGACTGTTGCTGTAGCTACTACTACAATTTATAATAATTAGAAAAACAGTTAAATCTGTACATGCACCTGTTTAGTCACTATGCTAAATGATATCAGGCATTGTCTCACTTGATATTTACCAAAAACCTACACAAAATCATTATATAATGTTATAAATTAAAATAGAATTATAATGCACCACAATGTATTATTATTCTTCCCTATTGTAAGTATGTGAAATTGATACTAAATAGAGGTTGAACGTTTGTATAAAGTTCTCATAGATGGTAATGGAGAGAGGATATGGACCCCAGTCTCAGTGGATCTAAAGCCATGCTTTGGAGCACAGATGTAGGTAGAGCAAGTGCTAAATATGGATGCAGCAACCCCATAGTCTCCTTCCTAATACATTCTGTGGAACTTACCAAGTACCATAGTTGAAGACCTCATTGTATTTACTTATTTACTTACTTTTTGGTCTTCCACATCAGACACCCTAGTGGGGATAAAGATTTATTTGATAAATACAAACAGTTATTATAGAAACAGAGATGTACAAAAGAACCCTGTTAATGTCCCTTTTGCTTCCACCCAACCTTTTATGTAATTATCCTTATTTCTTCTTAGACTTGTACAGTTTGAGTGTGGGACACTAAGTCAGTCTCAGCTGATACAGGAAAACTTGGTCCCCTTTCCCATCTGTGGAAATTATAGATCCATGTTAGCCATTCTTTTTTCTCTGGACACCACTTTTATATTTTCTTGCCTCAATCATTGTGTTGATGGTCCCCAGTACCATCCTCAGTTTCAGTGATTTGCAAAAATATCTCAGAAAAGCTGCTACAATTATGATTACAGTATTACAGTGAAGGATACAGACTAACATCAGCAAAGGTAAAATTTGAATAGGCAGGGTCCAAGAAAGACCAAGTTTCAGTTGTCTTCTACAAGTGGAATTGTATGAACAGTGCTTAATTCTTCCAGCAGCAGTGTGAACTTACATCTCTTACGGGGGGTTGGTAGAAAAAATTGACATCTGAAGTCTTACATATCTGATATTGTTTATTTTATTTTATCTAGTTCTCAATCCCATGCCTGTTTTTGGCTTTTTTAAAAAATTTTAAATTTTTGACTGTGAGGCTATGAGTTGGTAATTTTTCTTAGAATTTTGTTTATATCTAAGGGTTCTTTTATGCCCTAATTTGAGAGAAGTTCCTGTAGATTTCTTTTTGCTAGCATCTTTTTTAGGACCATATTTATAAAAATGAGATTTCTCCAGTGACATGAATAGTATAAAAAAATTCTTACTATAAATTTTCCATTGGGCTGGCTTGTTATTTTGAGTTCTCAATTTATTATCCCAATTTTTCTTTTAGAATTCCCTCCTTAGCCAAATATGTGGATTCATCCCCTTATTCTTTGTACAACATGCTACAATTAATATAGAAGTTCTGTTGTCTTTAATTCAGAGGATATCTGAAAGGATAAAAGCTGGCTCTGAGATGCTTTACTTTCAAACTGTATTGGAAGTAAATTATAAATATGTGATTATTTGTTATTTTCACAATGACAATTTGATTCTGTAATATCCTAACAGTGGTTTGTGTCCTTGGTATATATACCGATTGTCATTATCATTATAAATCTATGGATTTTAACATATTTTATGTGATTCAATTCATTGCTACCAATTTCCTTACTGATGTCTGATTATCCCATAGTTGGCCCACAGTAATTTATTTAAGGTGACTCCTGAATCTTAAACATGATCGTAGTAGTCTGGTAGTTTTCTTTCCTTCTGTTACCCCATGATGTTCTCAGCTCAATTTATGTGTTTTCTTCCCTAATTAAGAATCAGCCATTTCTCCAGAGGACCCATAAATCATCATGTAGAAACTACCAATTCCATTTCCATCAAATAAGCATTGGTTTTATTTTCTTTTTATCTTTTTTATTGTTTTTAGATATTACTATTTTGAATTTAACTTTGCTCCAAAATTTTATAAGTTATATGGTTATAAAAGCAAATCTAAAAAAACCCAGGTATAATTCTAACTTCTAAATATATTCTCTCCATCTATCCTGTTCATTCTCTTTTCTATTGGTTATACTCATTTTGTTTCATGTACAGACTACTTTTGATTTTTTGGTATACTTAACATAAAATACTTCTCTCTTTGATAAATTTTAGCCTTCCATACATATCTTATTCACTTAGCTTTTTTATCCAGCAGCATATTCTGAATAAACTGTATTACAATATATAGAGATATTCCTCTTTTTTTCCCTCTTTTTACCTAGTACTTTGTGATATGCTTTTGCCATAATTTATGCAACTAGACCACCATTGATTAACATTTGGGATAGTTAGGGGATTTTACAAATGAAAAATTTCTTTGTAATGCACGTTTTATTTACATATTATGTGGCACTGTTTCTTTTGATAGAATTATTCTGAGTACATAATCTATTCTAATGCAAGAAATAAGGGCTTAATTGTGGTAATAATGAACACATCCATCATGCATGTGAGAAAACTGAACCTCAGAGAAACTTGTCTAAGGCTCTACTGTTGGTATTTGATTCTAGAACCAGAACCAATTATTTGTGGCTTCAAAATCCATTCAGTTATTTTTTTTAAATTTTTTTTAATGTTTTATTTATTTCTAGGAGAGAGAGGGAGAGAGACAGCGTGAGCAGGGGAGGATCAGAGAGAGAGGGAATCACAGACTGAAACAGGCTCCAGGCCCTGCGCTGGCAGTCAGCACAGAGCCCGACGCGGGGCCCAAACCGACGAACCGCGAGATCATGACCTAAGCGAAAGTCGGACGCTCAACCGACTAAGCCACCCAGGCGCCCCTCCATTCAGTTAATTTTTAACACAATAGATAACATTTTGAAAAGAACGAGAAGAACTGAACTGATATCCCACCAATCACACCAGGACAGACAGCTGGAATGATAGCATGGGCGATTCTGCTGAGACATTTGAATGCACATGCTTATATTTATTCCCACAGAGGTTGCTAAGACTAACGTCACAGCTTTGAACTTTGTGTAGACCCCATTCATTTTGTTGAGGACCCCAAAATTCTATCAAAACTATGTACCAATAGACACATGCAGAATCAGTGGGAAAGCACACTTGGAGAGGTAGGGAAAAGCTTAGGGTTTTCTCTTGTCAAAAAGTGCTTGACTGATTTCAAACTTCTTTGTGAATACAACAACAACAAAACTCTCAAGTATTCTTAACCTCTGATAATATAGTAGAATAATAGAAAATACACCTCATGCTCTCTAACCTCAGTCTCCATTCTTTCTCTTGAAAGAGTAAGATTAATTGAGATCTACTTGGTGAGTTGCAAATTTTGGCTCTGTTGGTCAGTTTACAGGGAAACATATTAGCCTGTTTAGACTAAAATGTCCTTCAAAGCTCTATCTGCCATGAGAAGGATTTTAGTTCAATATAAACAGGAATAGAATACATATATGTGATTTTAGCTTATTTTCTATATAGATTCCATTGGGTAGAGAGCAGAAATAATTTGAAATAGATCTTTTTCTGAATCATAGTAAATATTTTAACGACTGATAATTTTAATAACCTTGATGTTGGTTTGCTTTTTGCTAGTATTGTAGAACTATGAAGAATTTGCAGTGATCAGAAATTCTGATTCCTTCTACCAGGAATCTCTTTCCTCCTCTCTCTCATATTTTCTTCCATAAATGCTCTTCTCATTTACTCCAAGTGATGATGAAGTCAGGTTTCCTTTAAAGTGCTTTTCTTCATGCATTATTTTATCACACAAATTTCTTTTATCTTAACCATTGAATGTTATTTTGTTTCGATAAATAGTACTCATATAGCAGCATTGGATTATTATATTGTTTACATTCTCTGGAATATAAATCATTCCTGCTAAAAGTTCTTTGTGTACTTGATTCACAGTTCCACATGAGATAACAATATATCTATATCTCCAAACTGTGTCATGTGGAAACTACTTGTTGACCTACACTTAGGAAATCTGATAAATATCTGTCAAGTACTCATTAGAATTCAGAGTTTTTCTTATTTCATATTTTAACCTGTGGCTTTAGGCCTTGAACCATTTATTAGTCTCTATTCCCCAGCTGTGACCCTAATATTTTGACAGAAAGACCACACTATATTTCTTGGTCCCTAGGCTTATATAATCAGGGAGCTTATAACCTTCAGTCCATTTCTTTCATAATCTTTCCAGAAAATATTGCAAGGTGATCTCTAACATTTTTATTTTTCTTTCTTGAGTCATACACTCATCTTTCTAAGATGATAAAATACTCTGATGATTCTTATCCAGTTCATGAGTTCACCTATGATACATTAGCATAGGAAGGGGATACACAAACACTCATAGTCCATAATGGCTGAGAAGGAAGGAGGTTGATTTAGATAGATAGATAGATAGATAGATAGATGATAGATATATAGATAGATGATAGACATATATATATATATGTGTATATATAATTTAACTTATCGTTAACTACAGGTAGTAAAACAGAGTTCAAGCTCCTATGGTGTTCTCTCTCTTTCTCTCTATTTTTCTCTCTCTCTCCAACACACACAGTGATATATTAAACTATATAGCTTAGTTAATGACTATTTTTCACAAATGTAAAAGAAAATTTGGCTGAGGAGGTTGATTTTAATCTGGCATTGAATAGTAAATAAGATTTGACCAAGTGAAATAAAAGAGGTTGCTTATGAGAAGCTAGAATGTTCCAAATAATACTGGATTCTGACTATAGCCACACATTCCCATATGTAGAAAACATAATCATCTCCATTAAAATATTTAACCTGATTTAGATCATGATTGCCCATAAAATATAATTCTTCCAACAACTAACAGTGGCCATTCTATCAGTTAAAGATTTCCAATAAAGATGATCTCTGCCCAAAGACTTGGATTCAAGAGGAAGATTCCTAACATTACCTCACACTAAAAGTACCATTGTGACCTCACAACCATACCTGGTACTCAATGACAACAAAATCACCCACCTTTAATAAATAAAAATCATAAAATTCCACTCATGTAGAAAAAATTATCTACTCAACAATTTGAATTTTGTTCTTAGTATATGCCGTGTTAGTCCATTCAGGCTGCTATAACAAAATACCACAGCCAAGGTAGTTTCTAAACAACAGAAATTCATTTCTTATGGTCTGGTGGCTGGAAGTCCAAGATTAGGGTGCCAACTAGATTTGGTATCTAGTGAGGGACTGATATTTGGTTCATAGGTAACTCATAAGTGTAGCTACCATCTGTCAACAAAGTATTATCTTAAGTTTCTGGGGGGCCAGAAATCCAGAGTTGGTTTTATGAAGCTACATTCAGAGTTCTTTGCTCTAAAAGTGCTAGGAAAGAATCTGTTTCCTGCCTTTTCTAGTTTCTAGAGGCTACCTGAACTCCTTGCTTTGTAGCATTTACCTCCATTTTCAAAGAGCTTCACTCTAACTTTTGTATCCCTTTTCCTATCTCCTTTGTAATTCTCAGTTTCCTGTCTTCTTCCTGTAAGGACCTTTGTGGTTACCTTGAGACTACCCAGATAATCTTTTATCTCATGAACCTTAACTTGATCAAAGATCCTTTTTGCCATACAAAGTAATATATTCGAGGGTTCTGGGGATTAGAATGTGGACATCATTAGGGACCTATCGTTCTGTCAAGCACAGTACCATATCTCCTTTCCGAGTTAGCACAAACAATAGTTTTACCAAATGACTGGTCTCATCATACCATGGGAACTAAACTAGACTAGGCTAGAATATTGTTCTAGCTTTCAAACATCAGTTCACTGTCCTCATTCTGGGACTCAGGCTGATGGAGCACCTACTGTCTGCATATTACCAATGGCATTGGCAGAGAAAAATAGAGCTCTAAGTAATATTTTTTACTATAAACATAGGTCCCAGAAGTAATGCATGTTACTTTTGTTTAAAAATTATTGACCATGATGAGTCTGTGATCTTTACATGTATTGTGAAGGGAAAACCAAAAATAAATGTCAAACATCAGCATTCATTATCCCACAGATACATTTTATTCTTCAACAGATATGGTTCATTCTTAGTACATCTTTAAGATCACCTAATTTGCAGGTCATAGGCTTTGTTCTATGTATCTTTATAGAAAATTGCCTGGGATAAATATTCTCTGTGTATTTGCCTAAATGTAAATGTTTTAATATAGTAGAAAAATACTAGATCTAATATTTTCAGGATATTTTTCAAGCAAATATCTGTTGATTTCATTAAATCTTTTCTTGCTTCAGAGGAAGCTTTCATATCTGCTGTCAGCACTTATCCATCTACTTTTTATTGGTAGGTATGTGGAGAACTATGGCATTAATAACTAGACAAGATATGAACCCTCCTTGCTGATTCTTCACTTGAAACTCCTTACAACGCCTACTCTTTTTCTAGTAGGCTAATGTCCTCTAAGCATTTAATTTAAAAAAAAAAAAATATTGCTTGCTAAAACAACTAAGCCAAAATTCCACTTCTTCCTTAAATCTTTTGGTGACAATAGCAGTTATCCTTAGCAATTTTCAACCTAACTTCCAGTCTTCCTTATGAACATTTTCAAAATGTTCAGTTCTTTATCCACTCGCAAAAAAATACATTCTAGGGGCGCCTGGGTGGCTGAGTTGGTTAAGCGTCTGACGTCGGCTCAGGTCATGATCTCACAGTTCATGGGTTTGAGTCCCGTGTCGGGCTCTGTGCTGACTGCCAGCTCAGAGCCTGGAGTCTGTTTCAGATTCTGTGTCTCCCTCTCTCTCTCTGACCCTCTCCTGCTCACGCTGTCTCTCTCTCTCTCTGAAATAAATAAAACAATAAAAACATTAAAAAAAAAAAAGAAAATACATTCTATTCCCTCTTCACTATTTCTAATACAGATCCTTCTACAGAGGTAGAAACAGAGTCCTAAGCCTTCCTTCTAGCCTGCCTACTTCCTGCTTTGCCCTACTGCACAGTTGGGTTCAACATAACAAGACCACTCAGTTTCCACTGAAATAGATTTCCAACAACAACAAAAAAAGTAGTTATCATTTGTATACAGTCAGAAAACAAATGAGGTTTATCCAGTACAAAGTAAATACTTCATATAGTGAAGGACCACATATCTTTTACGTAATGTAAGACTTCTCAGTCTCAGCACTGCTAACATTTTGTTCCAGAAAACTCGTTGTGGGAGACTGAACTGTGCCTTGTAGGATTTTAGCAGCATACCTGCCTTCTACCCACTAGATGCCAGTAGCATCGTCCTGGTTGTGACATCATAAATATATTTAGACATTGCCAAATAACCCTGCAGGAAGAGAGGCAAAATCACTTCTGACTGAGAGCCAGTGACCCAGTAGCTGTTGTGCCCTTTCCCATTCTGTTAAACAAGTCAGACTTCTAAAAAATACTGTATTATCTTGACGTCATTTGTAAAACAAACAAACAAACAAAAAACTTCTAATCTACCACAGCATCAGTGCATTAAATTGAAATGTAACTAGCAAATCTTAGAGCATATGGGGAGGAGGTAAGCTTTAATTGAGTGCTTGCATATGAATGAAAAAATTAATTAAAACTGCAGTAGTGTGTCATTAAAATCTCTCTGACATGTTAAATTGTTAAATCACTGAGACTGTTCCTGAGGAAGGTGAAGGTAAGATGTCTTTACTAATCCTTTGGTATATAATACCACACTTGGAGATTTGCTTCACTTCTTCCTCTGTTTCAAATTTTTTTCCTGGAGCTCATGAAACACTCTTCTGACTGACTCCATAAACACTAGTTGGGGTATTTTATTTATCTTAATAATCAACTCATCCTGTTTTCCTTGAGCTCTTTCATGCTCAGCACCATATTAAGTTCTGTCTGCCCTCCTAATTTCCCTACCAATTTCTGATAGATTCAGCATGCCTGCAATTTGTGAAGCTAAATGTTTGGTAGATTAAAAAAAAAAAAAAAAAAAAAAAAGGAAGATGATCAAAACTGGATATATAAATATTTAGACATTGAACCAGTTTGGAAAATCTGCAGCCATCTTAAAAGGGCACAACCAAAGAAACTGACATACAGGAGGTCCAGCTACATGTGCCATTATACAGAAATATTAGACCCACATATCCTGGAAGACCCAAGCCAGCAGCTAGAATTCAGGATCTTAATTCCCCAGTTTATCTTTAATTATTTGTGGATTTTGGACTTTATTCATGTTCCTATTCTGGGAATATTGATCATAAGGTGGAGAGGCTGGGAAGAGTTAACGTTAAGAAACATAATGTTTACCATTGATATGTTTATATTTCAGATAGTATGACAGATATTTAGCTTTTAATTTTCATTATCAGGACTAACACATCAAGTTAATTTTAATTTGTGCTTCTGTTCAATCCATGACCTATGGCCTATTTGTATCATTCTAACCAGGGATGTTATGCATGCATATTATTTTATTATAGCTTATCAGTTTTGCAAGGTTCTTGTTTTCCTCCAAAGCATATTTCTCCTTTCTTTTTTGCTTATAATGTCTATATTTACCCCTTAAGGACAAAATTTAAATATCGCTATGGAATTATCTTTCTCATTCACAGTATTTATGGAGCCTGCTATATAGTTTGATGAACTTATTATGTTGGTAATAAGTCCAAATATTACTAAGAATTGATTATTGACCATGTACTTTTCTTTATTCTTACATGTGTTAAATTTTTAATCCCTTCAAAACTCCTAGAAATTAATAATTATTTCTCAAATACAAATAACAAATGTTAAATAATTTGTACAACAGTGAATAAGTGGTGGAAACAGGGTTCAAATTCAGGCAGCTTAACTCCTGATTCAGTGCTCCTGAGTAAGAAATAGATAGAGGTTGGGGACCCTGCTTATCCTCTGAGACCTTATTTTTGCATGATTGTGGAGGTATTAGAAATACCTAGATTATACATTCAGTTTTAAACCAGAGTTGGCAATACTTGGTATTAAGTAATTTTTTAAATAATGAGCAGGTAAGTTTGTCTGGCAGGAAGTGAAGGAGAGTTACAGCAAGGCCAAATTCATCAGGATTCCAAAGTTAGTGTTTTTAAGGTACTTCATTACATTTAATTTGCATATTAGAGGAGATGGGTATATATTATAGGATGATAGAAATAGTGATAATAGCAAAACATTCTTAACATGTTTTACACTTTGCAGAACACTCACATATATAATTTTACTGTTTATTTTTGCTATACACTTGTGACATCTGCTTTAATGAAAAAAAAAATTGAGACCCCAGGTCTATGACCTCACTAAGATTACACAACTCTAAAATTCCACCACAGAATGCAATAATGATGGGATTTTTTAAATTCACTAATTTATGTTTATTTCCCTAAAACTCCTTCCCTCCTCAGACAGATGCATATGCACAACCCCCACACGTGTACATGGTCACCTCTTCCCTCCACATACCTGCACATATTCACATCCCCCACATGCACATGGTCACTTCTCCCCTCCACATACTTGCATGCTAGAGTCCAGCTCCAGCCAGTCCAGGGGGCCCTGAAGGATGGATGGTGTTGGTGAGGGAGGGAGTGAGAGAGCCCCTAGATTCTTTCTGATCACCAGACAGGCATCTCTGCCCTGTCGGTTTTGGTGTCTATAGGTCAAACGTTAACATGGCATCAGAAAATGGAATTTTTACAGTGGATAGTTCTCTGTGATAAGACGTTTTGGAAAATGTACAGAAGCAGGTTTTACAGAAGTATTCTTGCAGAAACACCCCAATTATAGTGAGGTTGAGTAAGAAAATAGGAGTGTTTTTAGTGAAAAACAGGATAACACATTTCAATAATGCTAAGATTAAGTCATGGGTTTGTAGATACTCTTATCCATCCTCATCACAGCTGCCAGGGTAAGGGAAGGTGTTTGTGGAATGTAGGCCTTAGGGCAGGGGCTGCTGTACACCACCAGTTAGCAAAGGTCTATGTGGTAACTTATGTTCTGCCCTTATCTGTTCCTTCTCTCTAAGTTAAGCTCTTTGTCTCCAGGCAAGACTTGATTTTCCAGTTATATTCTTTATGGCACCGGAGAGCCAACCATACCTTTAAAGAGTTTAGCTCATTTCCATCCAATATATAGAACAGCCTCTTCGAGTATATTTACCTTTGTGTCTATTTTTTTGTCTGTGATTTCTTGAATGGCTAGGGCATGAGAGACAGTTTTGTTGATTTACATGTTGAGCTGTATAAACATCTTGGAGTAATGCAACAGTAGAAACAGAATTGTACACATAAAGGTCAATCTTTTATGAATAAGGGTCATTAGCCTGTTCATAGCTCAAGGGAAAGTATGGAGGAAAATAGGACCTGCTGGAGACACGTTTGTCTGTTCCCATAATCGAAAGAAGAAGTTCCCACAATAAGTTCCTTCACAAGGTGCAATCATCATACCAGGGCCAGAATAAGGGGACAAGTCATTCCCGATACCGATCAACAAGGTACCTTGGGGGTTGGTGCTCAAGCAAAAATAATTGAGTGGGGGTGGATATCGGTCGTCATCTGATTGACAAGAGACCGTGCAAACTTGCTTTAACCCCACCAGGAGTTTTCTCGACTAGTGAGCTGAGAATGGCTCCCCAACACCTGCACATATCCATGTCCCCCACATCCACATGGTCACCTCTCTCCTCCACATACCTGCACATATTCACATCCCCTCCACATGCACATGCTCAACTCTCCCCTCCACATACCTGCACATATTCACATCCCCCACCCCCACATGCACATACATTTCACATACACAATTCCTGCTGGGTACCTCTCTTCTCCTAGATTCCCAGCATTTGTAGAATACATTTATAGGTCTTTATCTGACAAAGAACATTTAACTCCCTAGGCTCCTTCCTGTTTTACTCCCATAAGGTCTAGGTTAGGAAATTACTGAAAATGGATGTTCGGGTAATAGATTCTTTGGTAGCAACATTTAAAGATAAGTTTAGTCAAAACTGTAGTCAAAATAATCTGGAAGTATATTGTGAAAATGTCTGAAATTTTCATAGAGTCAATATGTTTGACATACTTTCCTTTTAAGATTCTTTCTTGAGTTGGAAGGAAGGGAACAGAAAAGGGAAGGGGAGAGAATCCTATTAAGGTCAATTGAAATACCACAGCTAACAACAACAACATGAAGTCTTAGACCATTACCCTTTGGAACGTGAAAGTGCATTTCCTGGTGAGTTTAAATGTCATTCTAGTAAGATTTGCTTGATTAAAGTGAAGGGAAGTAAATAAGGGCCAGGCCAGGATGAAGAAAGAACTGGAGATCTGGAATTAGGATCTCACAGTGGTTCATTCTTTTTCAGAACACAAAGTCTGTCTTCCAGGATCACTAAATTTTGAATTACAAATCATTTGTCCAGTTCCAGTGCTGTTATTCATATCATTATTATCAGTATCAAGTAAGATGTTCACCATAAAAATATTATCTTGTATTATGATAAGAGATGACTTAAAGAGAACCTAGGAAAGGTGGTTGGAGGTGAGTTGGGACATTTTTTCAAGTTGAATTCTCCTCCTTTTTGGTGTAAAGAAGCCCTCACCTTTCTTGGCTATTCTGTATCCCTCAGACTTTACATGTCACATTTTTGAATCAGATGGCTCCGGTGTAATGTTATTGGGTTGCACCTAGCCACTTTCTCTCCTTTGCTCCTAGGACTCAGCACAGATTTGTTGCTGCCATGATGCTGAGAGCACCAAAGGGTAGCACTAATCCTGTCCCGTCTTTTCTGTCCTGTTCACAGCCGGAGAGGCGCCATGTCAGCTGCATTGAATTTCCAACACTCTTGGACCTTTCCCACTAAACCCTCTACACGCCAGAAATATTCCTGCAGGTCATAATTCGATGTGTGAAAATAATCAAATTCAAGAAAATCTGAAATAGTGCCTTAGCATCAAGAAATATGACTGATTTTCCATTTTGGAAGATTTTACAAATGCATTTGAATGAGACCATGCATCAAGTTTGTCAGATATACTGTCCATCCACACACACACACACACACACACACACACACACTTTTAAAAGTAAAATAAATTACATTTGATAAGTTAAATACAGGAATATGCAGTGAAATTGTCCAGGCTTGTAGAAGAGGTTCAGTCAGAAGTCAGATATCTAGAACTCAGAAAATAGACCACCTGAGTCTGGAAAATACCTAGAGTCTAGGAAAAAAGGAAAAAAAAGAGAGAGAGACTCAGGACTTACTTTGGAGTCCTAGTAATATCAAGATTTTGAATCAGACAAACCTAGTATTGAATACCAACTGCATATTATGTGATACAGCTTGAGATTATTCCTTTTAGCTTTAGCAAACATAAAAAGTGAGTGTACATGGTCTGTAAAGGGAGACATAGGACAAATACTAATTTCAGGAACTAAGTATAGTGATATGCGGCTTATATTATTGATTAGGTGTAATAGTAAATATTTTGAAAGAATATGGCTACGTCCTAAACTTCATTTCAAAAAGTGTATTTCTTAAAATAAAAATAATATAGTGTCTTGGTAAATTTTATGGAAAACACATACCAAGGTCACTCAACTTGGGGGATTTTTGCTCTGGTAAATGATATAGCTTACCTAATATTTTTTCTTCTCTCTCCCTTTCCTAGCAGTGCTATCTGCTCTAGTCAAACTCCTGATTTCAGAGTTCAGCAGGGAAACAAGCAACAATTCCTATTGTCACAAAACCCCTAAATTTGTGTGTGTGTGTGTGTGTGTGTGTGTGTGTGTGTGTTAATTTTTTAGGCTTTTTTAATGTTTATTTTTGAGACAGAGAGCGAGACAGAGCACAACAAGACGGGGCAAGGAGAGAGGGAGACACAGAATATGAAGCAGGCTCCAACCTGTCAGTACCGAGCCTGATGTGGGGCTCAAACTCAAGAACCGTGAGATCATGACTTGAGCCAAACTTGGATATTTACCCAACTGAGCCACCCAGACGCCCCAGTGTGTGTGTGTTTATATTTGCCAAACTCCTGTCATTTTTCAGCCTTGGTGACCAGAGAGAATTTGTTCTCTTTTTCTTCTTCTTCCCCAGCCAGTGAGTAAAATGTCCATCTCTCAGTTTTTGCAAGGAACCCCCAGACTCTGAGCTATTCTTTTAGCAAACTTCACTCTCCTTGATTTGAGAGTGGGAAAGTAGATCTTTCCCTACCTCTTTTCTTGGGAGAGGCAAAAAGCCAAAGAAGTATTTACTCCTATAAATTCCTTTCAAGGTAGTTTTCCTTTATTTATTTAGTCTGGAGGTGTATCAAGAGATAGTCAAACCACTAGTTACAGCTTTTCCTATGTACCATGAGACATGAATGTAGATCTCTTTGGAATATCCAACATATTGGCTTTAGCTCTGAAATAACTGAAAGTTAGCTTTCAAAATTTAACTGAAATTCTAAGAGAAAAAAAAATCACATTTAAAGTCTTGTTGCTTTAGTTTGAAATAATCCATCTATGTCCTAATATTTCCATTTACTTTAGATTTTCTGCTTCTGCATGATTGAGAGTTACTCCAATTAAGGTGCTTTTCATCTTCAGAGTCTTTTACAAACAGTCATTAATTACAACTATGCATGTAGTCAGGTAATGATTTGGGATCTCTCAGGGGCTTCCTGATTTATGTTTCAAAGGACATGATGATTTGCAATCCTTCCTTCTAGGAGGATGGCATAGAAGGTGACTCTTGCCTAAGACAGTGTGCCAGAGACAAATTAGCTTGTGTCAAATACATACATTTAAAGCCTTTTTTTCTTTTCTTCTTTCTGTACTTTCATCCATCCTCCTGTCTTTCCTTCCTTTCTTCCTTCTTTTTTTCTCTCTATTCTTAATTACACAGGATGCCTGAGAATGGTCTGAGTTTTTCCTCTTCCAGGAATAAAGTGACCATCTCTCTGATTTCATAACATGAAGATGGATGTGCAGGCAATTTATGTCTCTTCTTACGGCCTACACTAGCAGGGCCAGAAAGGAAGTATAAGGACTTCAATAAAAGCACCTGCTTTTACAACCAGTTATCTCCTTAATTCTGTATGCCTATTTTATCAGAAAAGTTATTACTTTTGCATCATGAATAGTTGTAGGAACCATTGTGCTATCTCTGTTTATAACGAGCTAATCACAGAAACTCATATGGAACCCTATAAATTTGTCTAAAACAAAATATAGGTCATTGATAATCCTAATGGAGATTGTTTCTTAAGAAATCTGATTTAATGTTTCTGATGAATGTTTCAAAACTAATGTCACCACGGAAAGGTCAGGGCACTCAACCAATTTAAAACGGCAGTCCCAGGATGGTGCCAACATAGAGGGCAATCAACCCTCATGACCTAAAACCAAATATTTATGTAAATCACTCTGTAAATGCTTTATGAAAACTGTAGAGTACTGCCATTTGAATTGTAAATTACCATATCCAATGTAAAGTGATCAAGTGATTCAGCTGTTGGATTATTGCTTAGATCTGGGTATCTTGAATCTACAAAAAATTTGTTCCTCTTGGTGCCAATAGCACTAAAATAGTTTTAAGATACATTTGGCACCCCTTTTCTCTGACCATAACTCTCATTCCCAAGTCCTACCTGTCTAGGCCCAGCCATCACAGCATTGCAAATCTATTAGTCTGATGTATGCACTTAATAAGAAGTAATTAAGAAATATTAAAGAACATTCAGGTTTTTAAAGTAGGCATAAAATCACATTACACCATTTTAAGATAGATACGATAAGGAATTTGACTATTCAAAGTTGAAATTCCTAGCCCCTATCATTTATTTTACACACACACACACACACACACACACATACACACACACACATACACAGCCAGTGGAAATGGAATTGACATGTAACTGACATAGTAGATATTATTTCAGTAAATATTTTATCACATAGTAAGTTTTCTAACTAATTCAAGTTATAAAATATAGCTATTTCTCCAGAATTATGATTTTAAATTGGGGTTTATAAGGAGAACATTTATACATGTATCCATATATTTAATGTATTTTCAGTTCACAATTTGGATCAGACCAAAACACTGAAATATGAATGGCCGATACACATATTGTTGCAGGATTTCTTTTTACCTCAATAGCCTTGGTTTATTGTTTCACCACTTCAAAGAATGAAGAGGTGGACACAGAATAAAATGAGAAGCAGGCAAGTTTATCAGAGTATTCGATCACAAAGTAAGAATAGTATGAAAGCTCTCTTTACAAAGAGAGGGAATTCAAAAGTGAACACCCCCGACTATAGGCAAGGGCCTTTTCCTTTTTTTTTTTTTTTTTTTTTTTTTTTTTAAGGTTTTGGTTGGCCCTCTGCCCCATCCCCCGGCCTGCCATCCCTTCTTCCTTGTTTAGGTCCCACCTTTACTGACATGATACCATGCTGGGTTGTTCATGTCAGATTGGCTCTCTTCCATTGTGTGAGGGGTCAGACTATGGTCATACTCTCCGTCCTGTAACATAAGTTTTATGGTTTATGTATTGAAGTTAGGTATTTATATTGTCAAATTCCTGAGGATAACCTAAGGAGGAACAGGTTTCTCTTAAGAGGGACCACCATAAGCCTGAGGAATCTTAATGCTGAGACACACCCAGCATTGTTTTAAAATATGCTTTTTCCCACCCAGGGACATCAGGTCCTAACCTTTCTCTCTCTGCCTAATTTATCCTATCTTTCCTTATCACAATATGAGAAAAAGTTCAAACATATTAGTAGTTAAATAAATAAACTACAAAGTGGATTTTATATTTTTAAATATAGTATTTTTTTTTTTTTTTTTATGGTTAATGTGTAGGAAATTGACAATTCATTTTCTTCCTAGGCAGTACAAGGTGGTAGTAGCACCCTATAAGATAATTTGATTCATTGAGTGCTTGAAAAATGCCCATTCCTCTTAGAGGAAAAATGCCATTTCCTCTAGAAATGTATTCTTAAAAGAAAAAATGTGTTTTTACAAATATTTATGTAAAACAATCAGAAATTATATGAACATACAGTGATGGAGAATATTGATGGACTAAATGGTTATAATTCCAACAAAGCATAGAATCCAAAAATAATCCCATGGAATAATTTTTTGAAGTACTGGAAAGTAGGCCTCATATATTCTTGGGTGGAAGAATAGCAATTACAAAAATGTATGTACAATATGAGCCCATCTTACTACATATCTATATGTATTTATGTTTTCCTTCAAATACTTTATATAAGAAAATATATTCTATCTTTAATAAGAGTAAAACAATGTGGTTTTGTAAAAATAGCAAAATAGCTCACTGTTTACTCCTGTATAATCCTATTAATTAACAGACTTTCTGCCATGATAATATTCTAGTCATTTCTTGTTTCCACATGTATTTTGTTCGATTAAAAAAAAAAATACATGGGGTGGGGGGCGCCTGGGTGGCTTAGTCAGTTAAGCATCCAACTTTGGCTCAGGTCATGATCTCGTGGTTTCTGAGTTTGAGACCCGCATCGGGTTCTGTGCTGACAGCTCAGAGCTTGGCGCCTGCTTCAGATTCTCTCTCTCTCTCTCTCTCTCTCTCTCTCTCTGTCTCTTTCTCTCTTTTTGCCCTTCCCCCACTCACACTCTGTCTCTGTCTGTCTCTTTCAGAAATAAATAAGCATTAAAAAAATATTTTTTTTAATTACATGTGCCTGAATGGCTCAGTTGGTTAAGCATCTAACTCTTGATTTTGGCTCAGGTCATGATCTCATGGCTTGTGAGTTGGAGCCCTATGTAGGAGTCTGGACTGACAGTGTTTAGGATTCTCTCTCTCTTTGTCTCTCTGCCCCTCTCCTTCCCTCACTTGCTCTCTCTCAAAATAAACAAATGTAAAAATAATTTAATGTTTGTTGCCATCTACCATCTGTGTATATTTTATACATGTTAAATATCTGACACAAAGATGAAAGTGGATTAGCCAACAACACTTTCCTTTCTCCTAACTTTCCATCTCCAGACTTATATCTTAGGTGACTGTGTCATTTTTGGTGGTGTCACCAACAAAGTCAAAGCCAAAAAGAGTTTCAATTTTATCAGAAAAGATTAATTTGGTTTCAGAAATGTTGATTTGAAATGCTCATGTTATTTCAGGTTGGTGATGTTTTTCTGGCATACTTAAGTACATTAAGTTGACATGATTTAATTTTACCCCAGGCCCTGTGATCTTGAAAAATTGAGAAAATTATGAAGTCTCCCCATCCTTCTCTGTTTCAGGATATGACTTACTAAAAAGAACCACCTTGCTCCCAAATGATTTGGTGAGAATCATAGATGCCCCCTTACTTACCTATGAGAAGACCAGACAAAGACCCTCTAAATTCCCATCCTTTGCCAGATAGATGATTAAACTTGCTTGTCCCTCCTTATCAATCAGTGCAGGATACTTTTATTAACCAAACTTTCCTTAAGACCCTTTCCTTGCCTTGGGCCCCTGGTTTTGGATCGCCCTCAGCCTAGGTAAGCCTACAACCTGTCCTAAACAGCCTTTCCTGAGTATAGGATGACCTCAGAATATATCATTCTCTAATCTGCTTAATCATGCTTCTCCTATTTATCTCACTTTGCCATACCTGGTTCTTTCCAGCCCTGTTTGCTGATGCCAGTAAAAGAAAAATCCTTTGGCCTAACCCTGGAGAAGCTTGTATATTGTGGTCATAGTGCTGTCTTTACCACACAATCTCTTTTGTCCACACCTTGCATAGTCCTTTCAAATGCAGTCTCTTCTTAATAGGACTGGATTTATCTTCTGTTGATCAAGGTAATTGGCATATCATTAGCATAAAAGGATAGAAGAAGGAGAAAACTTGAACAAAGTATGTAACCCTGAATACCATCAATATTTACAGGGGAGGGCAAGGATAAGGAGTATAGGAAATAGTTTGAAAAATAACTATCTGAGGAGTACAATGAAAAATGAAGACATTTGTATGCAAAATTAGAAGTGAGAGGCATAGAAGGAAAAGAAGAGGGTCTAGGAGGAATTAGAGTGTATTTGATGCCTGATTTGTATTGAGATTTCTGTGTGCTAAGGCAGCTAACTCTCACAAAGCACTCACTGTATTGATGAATAAGAATGAAGTCATTGTAGTCATACAGACCTGGTTTTAAATTTAGACCTGTAATTTGGGTCACCTGAGTGGCCCAGTTGGTTAAGTGTCTGACTCTTAGTTTTAGCTCAGGTTATGATCTCACAGTTGAGTTCAAGCCCTATATTGGGGTCTGTGCTGATAGCACGGAGCCTGCCTGGGATTCTCCCTCTCCCTCTCCCTCTCTCTCTGTCCCTCCCCTCCTCTCTACTCTCTCTTTCTCTCTCTCAATCTCTCAAAATAAGTAAATAAACATACTGAAAATAAGTAAATAAACATAGAAGAGTAAATTTAGGCCTGTAACTTGGACACTGAGTAATCTAGCATAAAAAATGGCAACAATGTTAATACTACTATATTGATATATACATAATATATGTAATATTGATTATTTATTTGAACAGTTCTATTTCAGGAATAATAATAAAAAATACACTATCTCATTTAATTCCATAGACTATTACATGATGTAACTTTTCACAATACCCATATTCATCTATGAAGAAACTATCACAAAGAGGTGGAAGGAAGGAAGGGAGGGAGGGAGGGAGGGAAGGACAGGAAGGTAGGAAGGAAGGAAGAAAGGAAGAAAGGTGTCCAAACTTATAGGATGAATCTGAGATTTGAACCCAGGTACTTCTGCCCTGTCTCTCATGCAGCTGACTTCCATATTAGATTTCCAGCCTTCCTAAACTTCTTAAATTTGCTTTTTTGTTTTTTGTTTTGTTTTGTTTTGTTTTGTTTTTTGCTCTTTTAGAAATCAGCTAACTAATACATACCTCAAAAGGTTTTTTGGAATGATTAGGGAGGCAGCAAAATAAAGTGATTAGCATAATGCTCACCACAAAATAATGTCTCAATAAATGTTAGTTCTTAATCTTTTGTAAGTGAGAATAATAAAGGCTCAGAGTAGAAAAGAAACTCACTCAAGGTCATACAGGTAGCAAGTAAAAGAATTAGAATTCAAAGCCATGTCTCTCTCTAACTCAAGACTGTTCTTTTCCACCACAGCTTGCTATCTCAAATGAGTGAGATAAATTGAATCTTGATTAATAAATGAAACAGTGCATTTGCTTTTATCATTCTGCTTTTGGAAAGTATTTTCAACCAGTTCTCTTGTGGGAAGGACAGTGAGACCAACAGGACCTTATGTCTTAGTGATTGCTTCTCCATCTGGCATGATTGAGTAAGGATGCAAGACTTAGGAGGAAAATCAATTCACTCTCAGCTGTTGCCTTTCTTTCCTCCTTACCGGTGTTTTACAACATCTGCTTGCTGCTGTTTCTTTCACGCCCATGATTCTTAATCATTTTTTTCCAGTTTAAAATTACATTCTTCTCTAGGGGTGTCCTCCTCACTCATTCCTATATAATGCAGCACATGATGTCCCACGACATTTTGCTCTGTCCCTGGTGAGTGGACAAAGGCAGAACAGATGTGGCACACTGGCAGACAGAGATACCAGCAGCTCTCCAAAGCCAGTCCCATGGAGAGCCTGAATTACTCTGGTATGAAAAGGTAACAACAATAGGAGCCTTTCGGGCTTGGAACTGATTGCATGTCCATGTCCTGTGGAAGATTGAAGAACACCCAAATTGACCTACCAAGAGCCTTCCCAGGCTAAAAGGAGGCATCTCAGAGTAGATCTACAGACAGGACAAACAGAACAAAAGAAATAAATATCCATTTATGTGGGCTGGTGGCATAAAAGAAGCAGCATTAAATGGAACTGCTAAAGATGGTTGTAATTTTCCCATTTTGTGAGTCCATTAGAAAGCCTACAAAGCCTATGAAAGCTATTGAAAAAAATATTGTATAAGTGTATGTGTGTATGAGAGAGAAAGAGAGAGAAAGCAGAATATCTCGTCCACCTTGAATTTACTTATTTAATGTCTACGTTGCTCCCTAGACTACAAGTTACACAATGCAGAGAGTCTAACATGCCTTGTTTGTGGCTCTTTTTTCAGGCAGTTGCACAATGCCTGTCATTGTCCTTAGAACACAGTCATAGGTACTTGAAAAATGTTTACTGAATGAATCAATAAATTGATGACTAAATGCATGAGGAAAAGGAAGGACTGGGACTAGAGAAAGAAGGTGCTCATCTTTATGAAAATCAATGAACTATTAGGAAGAGAGATTATAAAGGGTGGCTTTGGGTAAAAACTAATGGTTTGATCAATTCTCCACATTTGAGACAGGCTTGTCTGTTTTAGAAAACTTTGGTGGTGGTGAAGGGGCCAAGGTGGTGAAGGAGCAGAAGAGGTATCCAGGTTTCACCAGTTATTCACATGAAGGAGGTGGCTGTGGGTGAAAGGAAGTAACCATTCCCAGCCTCTAGACCTCTTGCTCTCACCTAAGCAGAAGGCATAACAACCCTGACCCTCATGCATTGTTTAAAGCCATTCATATTCACATGGAACTGAACTTGTTTACTTATGTCTGCCTCTGCTATTAAACTTGAACATTTAGAAGCTAGGAGACTATAATATTTATCTTGGATTCTTAGAGGCATGTCAAATGGCAGACAGTGAATCCATGGATGAAAATATTGAATAAGAGGAGAAATTTGAAGAAGCACCAAGTATAAATTCTTTTGTTTATTTTTGTCAAATATATTTGTTTCTCAAAATATTTATCTAACAGAAGATTCTGGGGAGATGGCACAGTAGAGGGAGCACCAGGAATCTGTCTTCCCACCTAGACAATAGTTATATTGGCAGAATCTATCTGATGTAACTATTTTTTAATGTTTTATTTATCTCTGAGAGAGAGAAAGAGACAGTATGAGCAGGGGAGGGTCAGAGAAAGAGGGAGACACAAAATCTGAAGCAGGCTCCAGGCTCTGAGCTCACTGTCAGCACAGAGCCCGATGCGGGACTCGAACCCACAAACAGTTGAGATCATGAGCTGAAGATGGACACTTAACCAACGGAGCCACCTAGGCACCTCTGATGTAACTATTTTGAGACTCTGGAGCATGTTCAAAGTCTTGGGACTTCTAGGGGGAGGCATGGTGGTAAGTTGTGGTTAATTTTGGTTGATTTCAGCTATTAGGTTGGTACAGTAGTTACTCATCCCCCAACCCTAGTCCTGTAGCAGGTTGCTGTGTACATGTTCCTGGAGTGACTTGCAGGGGCTAGGGTGGGCAACAAGGACACTCTCCTCAAAGATCAGGGATCTGTTCTCTAATCACTACTTGCAAGTTCTAGTTAGAGAAACAGAGGCGCAGACACAGAGGTGCACAGTCATTGTTGCAATCTTCACTGCTGATTGACTTTATCTATAATAGCCAAAATGTGGAAGCAATCCAAGTGTCTACCAATGAATGAATAGATAAACACAATTTGGCATAAGCACAGAATGGAGTATTAGTCAGCCTTAAAGAGGTGGCTGTACATTCTGAAATAATAGTTTAACATGGATGAAACTTAAGGGTGTTCTTCGTCCACTAAGCAAAAGGAGGAATACTGTATGATTCCACTTATATGAGGCCCTTACAGTAGTCAAATGCATAGAGACAGAAAGTAGAATGGTGACTGTTAGGGGCTGAGGGCAGGTGGGGAGGGGGATGAGAAATAATTGTTCAGTGGGCATAGAGTTTCAGGTTTATGAGATAAGTTCTGGAGATGGATGATGAAAATGGTTGTATAATAAGATGATCATACTTAATACCATTCAAGTACATATTTAAAAATCATTCAGAGAGGTGGGAGGGGTCCCTGGGTGGCTCAGTTGGTTGAGTGTCCAACTCTTGATTTTGGCTCAGGTCATGATCACAGAGGCATGGTATTAGGCCCCACATCCGGCTCTGCACTGAGTGTGGAACCTGCTTCTCTCTTTCCCCCTCTGGCCCTCCCTGTGCTCGCTTGCGCTCTCTCTCTCTCTCTCTCTCTCTCTCTCTCTCTCTCTCTCTCTCTCNTCTCTCTCTCTCTCTCTCTCTCTCTCTCTCTCTGTCTCTCTCAGATCAATTTTAAATAAATGTTTAGGGCATCTGGGTGGCTTAGTCAGTTAACCGTTGGACTTCAGCTCAGGAAATGATCTCGCAGTTTGTGAGTTCAAGCTCTACATTGGGCTCTGTGCTGATAGTGCAGAGCCTGGAGCCGGCTATGGATTCTGTGTCTCCCTCTTTCTATCTATGCCCCTCCTCTATGCATACTCTGGCTCTGTCTTTCTCTCTCTCTCTTTCTCAAAAATAAATAAATATTTAAAAATTTTTAATAAAAATGGTTAAGATGGTAAATTTTATGTTTTTACCACAATTTTAAAATTAAAAAAATACTGAAAACAAAATTATCAAATGCACAGAAATATTTAAAATTTCATTACAGCTATGTTTTATTAGGTTTACACTAAGCTCCTTATTATATATTGGAATATTATATAAAATTATACTATTCCATAGTATAATCCCATGTTTATACATATTATGTACTCTATATACATATCTTTTTCCTCACATTAAGAGGAAATGATTACTGTTTCATTTTATAGATCAAAGAAACCAGAATAAAAAGAGTAAGCCATGAAATATTATAATACTCAAAAAGTATGACCAGGATGCAAAATAGTTCTGTATCTAAAATTCATTTACAAATAACAATGAGGCTCTAGGGAAAGCCAAGCTATTCATTTGCTACAAACTTAATCACTATGCCCCCTTATTTCACTAATTATGTGACCAGTAATACGAAACAAACAAAAAGGTTAAAAAAAATAATAAAAACCTTCACTCCTAGCAAAAGTGAGAGATAATAGGTAATATTAGTCAAAATAGAAAAAAAAAAAAAAAACACCATCAGCTACCCAAGAAAAGACAACAAAACATTTGGGAAAACTATTATTGTTCTTTATGAAAAAAAATGATGTACAATTACATTAGAGGGACTGACAGTTAATTATTGATCAACCACCTATACTGACCCACCTAGTCTGTTACTTTGAACAGTGACATTTTCTCAAAATAAATTTCAATGATACCTCTATATTGAACATCTTAACTGGGAATAAAATTTCACCTTGTTTGAATTCAAACATCACTGTGTTTACACATTCTCTGTTCTTTGCTATATTATTGGCAGCTTAGAACATGAGCTGACATATATTTTTTTGGTCTTACTGCCATGCTAGATCAAGGTCCTATGACCCTAGCAGTTTTAAAACCATACATAAAATAATATTGTGCTTGAAAACTGGTCTATTTGAACAAAGAATATTTCCTTGAAAAATAAATGATCAAGGCAAACTAAACATATTTTTCCCTTAAAAAAATATCTGTAAGGTCAAGGTATGGCAATGCATTTTTGCATCCAGTCGATTTATCAGGTATATAGACTAAAAACAGTAGATGGAACTTTTCCTATGTTTTTGGAATTTGAAGAAAAGTTTCTTTTTTTAGTTTATGTATTTTTGGGAGAGAGACAGAGAGAGAGAGAGACAGACACAGAGACAGGGACAGGGACAGAGAGAAAGAGAATCCCAAGCAGGCTCTGTGCTGTCAGCATGGAGCTTGACACAGCGGTCCATCCCATGATAGGTGAGATAATGACCTGAGCTGACATCAAAAGTCATACTTAACTGATTGAACCATCCAGGTGCCCCTATATTTGTAATTTTAGGAGCTTAATAGGTGATATGTTTAGCCTTCACCTGGACTCTTCACTCAAAAATTTCGTTACTGGGCCATTTCTGCCTCCTTTTCTTCCGTCTCACCCGTTCACCATCACACATGACACAAAGAAAAGAGGGAATGAAAAAGTGTATCCAAAAATTTTGCCACAAATGAGCAGTAAACAGGAGGGGAAACTGACTTTAAGGGCAGAGATGTCAGAGATTATTTATGTGCCAATCAGAAATGGTTCAGTATAGAAAAAAACCATGATGATACAGGAAGGGTGTGTGTGTGTGTACCAATTCATGTCTACTAATTCAAGTATTAATCTCATTCAGGAGCACTCTCATTGACACACCAGGAATAATGTTTGACTACATATCTGGGGACCCTGTGGCCCAGTCAATTTTACACATAAGATTAGCCATCATCAGAGATGAATAAAAGAGAGGCTCTGACAAGATACAACTGAAATGAAATAGAGAGTACTAATGAACAGGAGGTTTTCTTCAGACATATTTTTCTCCTTTCATAATTTTATCTTTTGTTGTTATTTGCACCCTTGTGATTATTTTTAAATTCTACACACTCTCTGGAATTCTTTCCTTTTTTAAAATTATTTTTTAACATTTAATTATTTTTAAAAGACAGAGAGACAGAGCAGGGGAGGGGCAGAGTGAGAGGGAGACACAGAATCCGAAGCAGGCTCCAGGCTCAGAGCTATCAGCACAGAGCCCAATGCCGGGCTCGAACCCACAAACCGCGAGATCATGACCTGAGCTGAAGTCGACGCTTAACTGACTGAGCCACCCAGGTGCCCCTCTGTGATTTTTTTCTACAGTTATCCCAGTTACTGGTAAATTTCACCTTTTTCTGGTGAAGTTCTCCATCTTTTATTTTCTAGAACGTAATCGTGTTTTGTGTGTGTGTGTGTGTGTGTGTGTAATTCTAATATCTGGATCTATTGTGGGTATTTTCGTACATGCCATAGTAGGCTCTGAACTCCAATTTGTGTACTGTCAGCCTCACACACCTGCTGGAGTCTGCTCATCTTATGGGCCACCAGATTCAGTATTCGCAGTTGTCTCCAGGAGAAAGGCAGAAGTTGGCATCACCTGCATCAGTTTCCCTCTCCCTGGTCTTGACACCGTAGTTCATCGTATCTCTCCAATGCTTTTAAACATGTGTTTTAATTTTTGTGTAACTTTTCTGCTTGTTCTTACTGGAGGTTTTGAGCATACCAACCTTAGTCTGCTTCTCCCAGAAATGGAATCTCTTCTATATCATTTCAAGAACTAATCTGTCTGCATTATAGTCATAGCCAAATGTGATTTTGAATCTTGCACTTCAAAACATAAAAGCAATGTAGAATATAAAAAAGGAAGAATTCATTTTCAAAAGAAGCATTTTTTTTTTACCTTCCTAGTGTTAACTCCTTATCTAATTAGAGAATTCTCACTTTGCATGGTCTTATAAATTTATCTCTTTTCTCCTAGAAGCTAAAACCTGACTTTTGACAAAGCCATCACATTTATTAAAACATGTTAAAACTGATAATATGGAGTGAGTTTTAAACAAAACTATAGTAAAATGGTAAAGTAGTTCTAAGTTTTCATACCAAATGAAAATCTGTAAATATTACTTGTTAGGTAGCCAAGATATAAGAGAAAATTATGGAAACCAGGTGTCTAATGTTATCAATAAGTTCAGTGTATCATATCTATACTGTCTAAGGATTGACAAATTTGCTTTAATTTCAGTAACAATTTTAAGAGGGGTGCCTGGGTAGCTCTTTTGGTTGACCATACAACTCTTGATTTCAGCTCTGGTCATGATGTCAAGGTCATGAGATCAAGCTGAGCCCAGTACTGGGATCCAGTTCTCTCTCCCTCTCCCTCTGCCACTACCCCACTCACAGCTCTGAGTGTGTCTCTCAAAAAAAAATAAATAATAATTTCAAGAAAAGAAAAATGAATTTATGTATTTTACTCAGTCCTTTGCTAAGCTGTATGTGATAATTAAACATTCAGAAAGTAAATGGGTATGTTTACAGGTACACAAACACACACATATATATATACTCACAAGAAATGTTTCTAAAGTAAAAGGGGTATCTCCAATTTAAAAGAAAAATGTTTGATGTTTATTATTGAGACAGAGAGAAACAGAGCATGAATAGGGGAGGAGCAGAGAGAGGGGGAGGCACGGAATCTGAGGTATGCACCAGGGTCCGAGCTGGCTGTCAGCACAGAGCCTGACGTGGGGCTCGAACCCACAAACCATGAGATCATGACCTGAGCTGAAGTTGGACACTTAACTCACTGAGCCACCTAGGCACCCCCACCAATTTTTTTAATGGACCACATTGTTAGCCTAATTGTAACACTTTTTAACTGCTAAATTTGTAACTTGAGAGATGAGTATACCCTCCTTAAGGTCATTCTTGTCATGCACCAGCAGCAGTCAATGATTAATTACAGATATCATGGGGTGCCTGGGTGGCTCAGTCGGTTTGGGCGTCTGACTTCGGCTCAGGTCATGATCTCACAGCTTGTGGGTTTGAGCCCCCCGTAGGGCTCTGTGCTGATAGCTGAGAGCCTGGAGCCTGCTTCAGATTCTGTATCTCCCTCTCTCTCTGACCCTCCCTTGCTCACTCTGTCTCTCAGAAATAAACAAAAACATTTAAAAAATTAAAAAATAATTACAGATGACATTAGGATTCACACTGATTCAGAATTTTTTTATATATACAAATATTTTCAGAAGCTGTGCATTAAATGTTCTTATATCTGTCATATAATCACACTGGCACACTTGACTTTCCAAAGAAGTTTGCAGAAAACAGTCCCCCCCATCACATCTGTAATGTGATCTTGAAACTCCCCCATCATTGAGAGGTGAAGTTTATAACTTTGCTCCCTAGAATCTAAGTGTTTTGACCAATAGAATAAGGGAGAAATGAAGCTGCAGCCTTTGTACAGATAGCCCTTCACTGACCTGGAAGCTTCCATCTCCTTCCTTTCAAAAACCATCAGCATTGCTGTGAGAAACTCCCAAGCCACATGCAGAAGCCATGTGTGGGTGCCCTGCTGTTGGCTGCTCCTGAGTTCCAGTCCATGACCATGAACATCAGCTGTGAGCCATCTACGTTGTATGTGCTGCACAGCACACCTTCATCTCCAATCACATAAAGATCTCAGCTGCACCCAGAAATCAATAGAACAATGAAAGGGAATAGTACTTAAAAAAAATGTTTTCAATTATTACATTTTGGTTTTTAAATTTTTTTTAATGTTTTATTTATTTCTGAAAGAGAGAGAGACAGTATGAGCAGGAGAGGGTTAGAGAGAGAGGGAGATACAGAATTTGAAACAGGCTCCAGGCTCTGAGCTGTCAGCACTGAGCCTGACGTGGGGCCTGAATCCACGAACTGTGAGATCATGACCTGAGCCAAAGTCAGATGCTTGACTGACTGAGCCACCCAGGCGCCCACAGTTATTATATTTTGGGTATATTTTGTTCTGCAGTGATAGATTGCTTAAACACATAGGCTAGGTAGAGATAATTAATGTCCTTGAAGAAACATTCTGTTGTGATCTAAGTGTACACATCCAAAATAATTCTGCCTTCTAACACCTCCACTGTGAGAATGTTAAAGCTGAAAAAATAAAGAATCACTGTGTTCTACATTGTTTACAGATGAGGAAGCTGAGGATTTTCCAAAAAAAAAAAAAAATGACTTAAATAACTTGCCCAGGATCTTAACCAAAGCGAGTACCAGAAGTTTAGTATCAGTCTAGATCTTCTGCCTCCAGCCCTGGTCCTGCATGTGGATGTGATTCCCTTTCCACCACATGCACAGTGAACTACCCCTGGAACTTATTGGTACCATCATGTTGTTTCAATCTCTTTTTTTCTGCTTCTTTCTCTTTCTTCCTTTTCTTTACCTTTCCTTCCTTGCTCTCTTTCTCTCTCAGTCTGTTTGTATGTCATTTCTGTTTGACTATAACATAAAGATGTTTCCTTCTCCCCTTGAGTGTGGCCTGGAGTTTTACTGACTCATTTCAGATGGATAGAGTAAGATACAACTGACATCCGAGATGAGAAAATAAAGAGGTACTGTGGTATCTGTCTTGATTACTCTCTTTTGGATCACTTGTACAGGGAAAACCAGCTTCCATGCCTTGAGAGCACTAAGGCAACCCTGAGGAGACACATGTATAATAAGGGATGGAGAATACCTCCTCCCACACCCAGCCAGAAGGCAGGTGAGTAAACCCTGGGTTTGTAAACCCCGGTCAAGCCCAGCAATTTTTCTGAAACCTTATGAGAGACCCCAAGCCAGAAATTCTCATCTAAACCACTCTCAAATCCCTGATCTCAAGAAACTGTCATATAATAAATGTGTTTTGTCTAATGGCACTATATTTTGGGATGATCTATGATGTAGCAATATGTAGTTAATTAAGATTTCACATGTTGTTATGGTTAAGAAAAACAACTAAACAGGAGATTGAGAAGAACAATTACCTTTTTGCGTGCATACTTTGTTTACTAGTTGCTCAGCAAGCAAAGTAAATTCTAAGGAAACTAAATGTGACCTTTTACATATATTTCCATATGGCAGATTCATCTGGACCAAAACTTCTTTCTAGCCATTACATTACAGTTATTTACATAGTTCTCCATAAATATTTTTCATGTTTCCACTTACACATTGCAGTATCTCAACTGTATTTCTCTCTATGAATTGTTACCATTTTAATCCCTAAAGCAAAGACGGCATAGACAGTAAGTACATTTTGAATCCTTGTTCTTCACTAAATTGGATGTAAAAATAATTATAATTTTATTCTCACTGTATCATAGTGCAGTTGCCTGACATTCTGACTTTTTCACTAATTTTTTCTTTTTTTCTCTTTTCAACTATTCCCATTGTATTATGTCACAGTGTTGGATCCTGAGTTAGATACTAAAGAAAGTGGTTTTTAAAGAAATTTCTCTGATCATCTTGGGGAGTGTGGGAGACGTGAGAGCAATTCTAAAAGGGAGGCACCATGATAATGAGTGGGTGGGAATTCTCTTAAGAGTGTTATTCAGGGGCACCTGGGTGGCTTAGTCGGTTAAGCGTCCGACTTTCGCTTAGGTCATGATCTCGCGGTTCGTGGGTTCGAGCCCCGCGTCGGGCTCTGTGCTGACTGCCAGCTCAGAGCCTGGAGCCTGTTTCAGTCTGTGACTCCCTCTCTCTCTGACCCTCCCCTGCTCATGCTGTCTATCTCTCTCCTAGAAATAAAAAATTAAAAAAAAAAGAGTGTTATTCATAGGTAACTGTCCATAATAGATCAAGTGAAAGTGCAAGAGAAAGAGGGATGTGGAATGGAGAAGTAATACAGAAGCTGATATTCATGAAACACTTGCTAAGGGCTAACCACTTTGAAAGACTCTACATTATTTCAAATTTTCCTCACAAGAATCTAAAAAGAGAAAATTATCCCAACTTTACCAATGAGGAAGGTGAAATTTAGAAAGTCCAGGCAATACTCACTAGTTCTTACAACTAATAACTGAATCCAAAACCACAATTTGCTCTCAGTTTTTTCCTCATTTGATGTAGCCTGATGAGGAGTCCAGAAACCAGATCACAGGAAGACTAGTTGAAAGTAGTAGAAATGTTTAACACAGAAAAGAGAAGGTTTAGCATAGGCAAAAAATCTTCACTGAATGCTATTTATATGCAACATAAATAGACACAGTTAATTCTCACAAGAGGTATTTTTCTAAGCTCCCTAAATTATAATTTGATAAGGAGATTGAAAAATTAAATTTATTAAGTTTATTTATTTTGAAAGAGAGTGTGAATGGAGGAGAGGCAGAGAGAGAGAGCAAGACAGAATCCCAAGCAATCTCAGCTCTCAGTGTAGAACCTGATGTGGGGCTCAATTCCATGAATCATGGGATCATGTCCTGAGCCAAGATCAAGAGCTGAACTGACTGACCCACCCAGGTACCCAGAGAGAGAAATTCTTAAGCAGGCTTCATGCTCAGCACGGAGCTCAACATGGGATAGTCTTATGAACCATGAGACCATGATCTGAGCTGAAATCAAGAGTTGAATGCTTAACAGAGCCATCAAGGGGGCCCTAAAAAATGAATTTCTTACAAAGAAAGGATTGTACTAGAAATTTGTTGTGGCTCATTCCAACCATGAAAGTTTCCATTGCTAAGCTTTGCCAGCCTAGTGGCTATGTATAGGTACTGACTTCTCAGTTTATCCAGAACTTAGATTCATGCACAGTAATCCTCTTCATAAAGAAGAAACACAGAAATGGTAATTGATGGAATTTGAAGTGGGGGTGGTGAGTTAACGGCTAAGAAAGAATTCTTGAGATTCTTGTTTAATTAATTTTTTTTGGTGCCAAAAGGTGATTTTATTAAAGCATTGGGACAGGACCCATGGGCAGAAAGAGCTGCACTGGGATTATGAGGAGCAACTGATTATATATTTTGAGGTTGGTGGAGGGTGTGGGGATAGAGATAAAATTAGATTCTAAGGAATTTCTTGGTCTGAAAGCAAGGTCTTACAGGACCCTGAAGATTTAGCTATATCAGGATAAGGTTGCTTTTAGTTTTTAATGACATGTAAACATTAACTCATGAGGCAGCCATAAACTCCTTGAGGAATGTTGCATGCTGACGGTCTCCTGGTATCTATCAGTGAACTGCAAGCTGTAAGGGGATTTAATTTAAACTATTTGTTTTCTTGCCTTTGTTTCTCTCATTGGTAATTATATTTCCTGTGCATTTCTCACTGTACAAATCTGTCCACATTTTATTGTTTCTCCCGCCTGAAGTGTCTTTACTTCCTTTTCCTTCTGAATATCAGTAGGTAACTGGTTCTTTAATTATTCCATGTCTGTATCTCATCTTCCAATTTCTTTAAGTTATGTATCACATCAGAGAGATAAATCTCATATTCATGCATACCTTCACTCAGTAATTTTTTTTAGTCAGCCTACTCACAACACTTTTATGTAAGGCTTTATAAATGGATACAGGGATGAGAAAGATTCTTTGACCTTAAGGAGCTCTCTGCCTAGAAAAGGAGACAGGAAAGTTAACAAAAAATTGCAATGTGGCATGGTAAATTCTGTGATTGGTGAAAGTGTAAGTGAAAAAACGAGCAGAGACACCTAATTGAAACTAGTATCATCTGGAAAGTCTTCAGGCGGAATTGAGACCTGAGCTGAATCAAAATAGGGGCTCAAGGAAAGGCAAAGAGGCAGAGAGTAGACCTTCCTTAAGAAGGCATTTGAATGGTGAAAGGAGTATGCACGTGGCAGTGACTTAAGATCTCCACTGGTTTGTTGTTTTTTTTTTTTTTTTCCTGCTGAATAAATGATGTTTCTGAAGTGTGGAAGATGGGGATAAGTTTTAGGTCAGTGATATTGCCCCCCACCCTCAGTGGAAATCTGTCTCTATTTGGAGACATTACATGACTGGGGCAAGGGTACTATTGGCATTTAATGAGTAGAGGCCAAGGATGCTGCTAAACACCCTACAATACACAGGAACAGTCCCTCACAATAAAGAACTCTCCAGGCCCATTTTCTAAGCACCAAGAGGCAGAAGTTCTGCCTTAGGTGATTAAAAAAGTTTGAAACCAATCTACTTTAAATAAAAGTTATCATTGTAAGCTTTAAGGTGAGAGAGTAACTGGGAAGATCCTCCTCTCTTCTGTCTTCCCCCAGGCCATTCAGAACTCTGCTGTGGGAACAATAGGCTTGGCACACAGCGCTGCCAAGCTTGCCACTTTTATAAAGTGCCTTGGGTTTGCTCTGACCTTTCTGCATGGCAGACAACCTTGCATTCCTAATTTTCTTGGATTCTTTTTTTAATCTAAGGAAATGTGTTTCTTGATTAAGTGCAAGATCAAGTGTATCTTCTTCCTAAATTAATGGTTCTCTTGACCAGAGTGCTCACTCATTTGTTAATGCTCCAAAAGGAAATGTGCATTCCTTAGACTCCATAAATCATATAAACAGGATTTTATATTCACTATTTAAATGGAGATAAATCATAATTTATCTGCAGTATATTTGGTTTGTACTGCAAATATATATCTGTGGATGTACTCAGGACTTTGGGAACTCTATCATTTCCTTGGGGTCTTATTTCTTCGTGGTTCCTCCTTTACCCTAAATAGGATTATCAAATATTCATGCAAATATCATAATTTAAAATATCGACATCTTTTAAAAAATACATCCAAATATATCAACCATACAAGGCTAACACAAGCTTGTATTTTGTTAAGTCCTTCCAATTTGATTAAAGTTTACAGTAGCCTTTCATTTTTAATTTATCTAGTAATTAAAATCAATTACTGTTTTATTCTTTCTTGTCATCTTAGCACAAAATTATATTTACCACACAATTAGTGCATGTTTATACGTGTGTATAAGTACATAAATACACATATGCACATACTGCTTTATCTCATTTTGTACTTACATGTTTTTATTATTGTAAGATTTTAGTCACTAATTGATGAAAATAAAAATAAAAGGTAAAATAAAAAATGTCAATCATGCATTATGAAATCAAAGAATGTGCTTTGTTTCCAGAAGTAACTTTAGATGTAACCAACATATCTTTGTTGCCATTAGTATAATTTCAAGCCTTTTTCATGACTATCTAGTAAAGGGTTGCAAATATGCTTTAACTCTTTTGCCTACTTGAGCCATGTTCTAAGGTTTTATTTATACTCAGCAGGAAGTGGTATGGAAATTGACTAGGGTGGTTGTGATTTTATGATTTATAATAAGACATGTATATTTGATCTTTGTCCCAATTCTGGCCCAGAACTACTAAACCCTTTGAAATTTCCTAAACTGATGATAACCATAAAGGTGTCTTTTGTTAGGTTAATGAGGTGACTTTGGAATGCACCTAAGGATGGAGACTGATTACAGTCAGTGATGATTAGAGGGTTGGAACTTTTAGTTCCACCTCAACCTCCCAGAGGTGGTGAGGGGCTAGAGGTTGAGTTCAGTCACCAATGATTTAATCAATCATACCTATATAATGAAGCCTTCATAAAAACCCCAAAGGACAAGGTTAGTTAAGCTTCTGGCTTGGTCACCACATGGAGTTTAGGGAGAGTGATATGCCTGGAGAGGATAAGGAAGCTCTGAGCCCTTTCCCCATACGATGTACTATGTATCTCTTCTATTGGGCTTTTTCTGAGCTATAACCTTTTATAATAAATTAGTAGTCTGGTAAATGAAATACTTCTTTCAATAGTGTGAGTGGCTCTAGAAAATCATCAAAGCCAAAGAGAAAGGGTCATTGGAAACTCCAGCCTATTAACAATTAGTCAGAAGCCCAGATGACAACCAGGACTTTGTATTGGAATCTGAAGTGGAGGACAGTCTTATGGAATTGAACTTACCCTGTAGAATCTGATTCTGTCTTTGGGTAGATAGTGACAGAATTGAGTTGAATTATATGACACCCAGCTAGTGTAAGAGAATTGCTTGGTGGTATGGGAAAACTCCTCCACATATTGTAAGTGGAACCAGAATTATTAGAGGTCAACCTTGGGCTCCAGAGTGATGAGTACAACACAAGTGCCCTGCATTTCTCAAAGCTTGGTATGAGAAAGAAGCTCACTGACCCAATCAAAGGAGGGACATGGAAGCTCAGAGCACAGTGAAGTGAGGTTTTAATCAACATTCTTACAAGAGTGGGTGCCTGATGGACAGGCACACTAGGGGAAGTTACGACAGGCAATTTATCTCCTAGCATCCAAATCACTCCCCTGATTCCTCATTGGCTGAGTACTACAGAGATTACAGCCTTACCAGGAAGTTGTCTATGCCCATGTAAGGCAAAAAGTAGTCTGATTAGAACAAATGTACATTCCTTGAGGTGAGGCAGAGACTTCAGTTCTTTGGCACATGCTCATTACAAGGCTCATGAAAAATCAGCTGGTGAAATAGGGGAAGAAGAACTAGGAACTGAAGTGTCTAAGGGTTTGGGATTCCATTGTGTCTGTGGGTTTTGTACATATTTCCAGTAGGTTGTAAACATATTGTTAACTAGACAGCACAGCTTTTGTTTGGTATTTCTGAGAATGAATCATCTCAATTCTAGCACTTGTTTGGTCCATCAAGGTAGCTGGCTGAGTGCTTGAGAACAGATCAAAATATTAATGAAGTAAATGTTACAGTTTTGGAAAGGAAGTAATTAAAACAGGGGGAAAGGAGTAATATATATAAATATGATATAGATATATCATATTTAATATACACAAAAGCCCTTTGAAAACATCATCGTCAACATTTCAAAGATGAGAGCAAATAAACTTTGAAGATCAAATGTTAAAAAAAAAAAAATCAGCTGTTTACTCAGCTAGTAAGGGCAGGGCTTGAATTCAAACCCAGATTTAATTAGCTTTGAACTCTCTGCTCTCCTAATGTTTACAGGATTATGGGCAACCATAAATCTTTGGATTTGTGTTTGGTTGGGAATGAAGACAAAAGTGAGAATCATGAGCTGAGAAAGAATGGCCATGGATCACCACTAAGTTTTGAGAGTATGAGGCGTCTGCAACCATTACCACAAACAATTGTAGAACATTTTGATTATCACTAAAAGAAACACCCTACCCAATAGCAATCATTCTCTATTTTTCTCCCAACACTCTAATCCAAGGCAACCACTTAATCTTACTTTCTTCTTTTTTTTAATTTTTTAAATGTTTTTATTTATTTCTGAGAGAGAGAGAGACAGCATGAGCAGGGGAGGGTCATAGAGAGAGGGAGACACAGAATCTGAAATAGTCTCCAGGCTCTGAGCTAGCTGTCAGCACAGAGCCCGGCGTGGGGCTTGAACCCACGAACTGTGAGATCATGACCTGAGCCAAAGACAGACGCTTAACCGACTGACTCACCCAGGCGCCCCCTACTTGATCTACTTACTGACTCATGATTTTGCATATTCTGGACATTTAATTTAAATGGAATCATGATGTGTAGCCTTTTGTGACAAGCTTCTCTCATTTGGCATGTTTTCAAGTTCATCCATGTTATATAGCACATATCAGTACTTCATTCCATTTTATAGGTAAATAATATTCCATCGTATGAATATACCACATTATTTTTTAAAATTTTATTTAAATACAAATTAGTTAACCTATAGTATCATAATTGTTTCAGGAGTAGAATTTATTGATTCATCACTTGCATATAACACCCACTGCTCATCCCAGCAAGTGCCCCCCTTAATGTCCATCACCCATTTAGCCCATCCCCCCACCGACCACACCTCTAGCAACCCTCAGTTTGTCTGTATTTAAGTACAGTTCTCTGTATTTAAGAGTCTCTTATGATTTGCCTCCTCCTCTGTTTTTATCTTACTTTTTCCTTCCCTTTCCTTATGTTCATCTATTTTGTTTCTTAAATTCCTCATATGAGTGAAATCATATGATATTTATATTTCTGTGACTGACTTATTTCACTTAGCATAATACCCTCTAGTTCCATCCACATTGTTGTAAATGGCAAGATTTCATTCTTTTCCATCACCAATTAGTATTCCAGGGTGTGTGTGTGTGTGTGTGTGTGTGTGTGTGTGTGTGTGTGTGTGTGTGTGTGTACACCACTTCTTCTTTATCCATTTATTAGTCAATGGACATTTGGGCTCTTTCCATAATTTGGCTATTGTTGATAGTGCTGCTATAAACACTGGAGCGCATGTGCTCCTTCAAATCTGTATTTTTGTATCCTTTGGATAAATACCTAGTACTACAATTGCTGGATCACAGGGTAGATCTAATTTTAATTTTTTGAGGAACCGTCATACTGTTTTCCAGAGTGACTGCACCAGTTTACATTCCTACCAGCAGTGCAAAATGGTTCCACTTTCTCTGCATCCTTGCCGATATTTTGTGTTTCCTGAATTGTTAATTTCAGCTGTTCTGACAGGTGTGAGGTAATATCTCATTGTAGTTTTGATTTGTACTTTACTGATGAGTGATACTGAGCATCCTTTTATGTGTCTGTTAGCCATCTGGATGTCTTCTTTGGAAAAATGTCTGTTCATGTCTTCTTCCCACTTCTTCACTGGATTATTTGGATGTTGAGTATGATGTTATTTATACATTTAGATACTGACACTTTATCTGATATATCATTTGCAAATATCTTCTCCCATTCCATCAGTTGCCTTGTAGTTTTGTTGATAATTTTTCATTCATTCATCAGTTGAACACATTTAGATTGTGTCTGCTTTTTGATTATTATGAAAAATGTTATTATGAACATTTGTTTACAAATTTGTATATGTGTGTGTATGTGTGTGTGTAAAAGTTAGTTTCAGTTTTCTTGGGTATATAACAACAACAAAAAAAACTTGCTAGTTTATATGGTAACTATTGCTTTAATTTTTTGAGGAGCTGTTTCCTAATACAGTTATACCACTTACATTCCTACTAGCAGCATATGAGAGTTCTAATTTTTCTACACTCTTGCCAAACTGAATATAACCACTCTTGTGTGAATGCAGTATTATCTCACAGTGGTTTTGACTTACATTTTCCTAATGGCTGCTATTTTTGAACATCTTTTCACATACTTATTGGGCATTTATATATCTTCTTTAGACCATAGCTTACTTTTTTTTTTTTTTTTATTTCTAGGAGAGAGAGAGAGACAGCGTGAGCAGGGGAGGGTCAGAGAGAGAGGGAGTCACAGACTGAAACAGGCTCCAGGCTCTGAGCTGTCAGTCAGCACAGAGCCCGACGCGGGGCCTGAACCCACGAACCGCAAGATCATGACCTAAGCGAAAGTCGGACGCTTAACCGACTAAGCCACCCGGGTGCCCCCATAGCTTACTTTTTGAAGTTTATATGTGATAGTACACACAAAAGACTTAGGGCAATGTGTGTTTAGTATATAATATCCTTTCAATGAAAAAATACTCTAATTTTTCCTGTTTTATTAACTATGATATTTCTCTTCAAGAATCATTATAAATCTTTAAGAGTCTTTTAAGTCTTTAAAGTTAATAATTTATCAGAAGTTACTTAACTTTCAGTATCATGGGCTTTCAGTTAAGCTCTATTTAATCTAATGTGCTTAATTTTAAGATCTATTAACTGTATAACTTATAGATAATAATTAAAGATGGATATAAGTATCAATGGAACACCTCTACTTGCAATGACAAAATTGTTATATAGTGAAATTTTACATTACTGTTGTATAGGTTTAAAAAAAAGTAGCAGTTACCTACATCAGTTGCAGTAACATTTTGTACAGAAATAACTTGAAAACATCAGCTTATCCCTTTTAAAACCTTCCAGAGAATGGATACACTTTATATAATAGTAATGATTATTCTTTTTTATTATTTATTCAGTATGTACCTAGTATAATGCTAAACCCTTCAGTTTTTGCAGTTAATATTTATAAAGGACCTATGTGGTTGATATTGTTATCCTAATTTTACAGTGATAGAATTGAGATTCAGAGAGCCTAATTTACTCCTTAATGCCACACACACCATAAATATGTATCCTCATTCTGCAATGTCTTCCTTTCTTCTATCAATCCAAATTAAGTATTTTGGCACACTCCAAGTTCAGTAGTTTCCATATAGACTTCCTTGACAATTTAATCCATAGAATCATAAAACTTATTAATTCAATAGAAGCTTCATTGAGGTTTTTATTAAATACCAGATGCCACTTACATGTTGTGGACAAGAAGGTGAATAAAACATTATGACTGCCATGCTGGTATGAGGGATAAACCTGCAAGAAGTGTAAAAATGGAGAAATTGTGTTGCTACCAGAATAAAGTGGAGGGTCATTTTAAGCTCCAGGAAAGCAAGATCTATGGCTGCTTTATTTTGCCTTGTATCATCCATGTCTACACCATGCCAGGCAGAGAGTGGATATAATAAACTCAAACATTAGATAGATAGATAGATAGATAGATAGATAGACAGACATAGATAGATATAGATATAGATAGTTATGTAAATTCCAGTGGTATTAGAGGGGATTGATTCTGATGGATTTAAGTTCTGTATAAATGAATAGATTTGGGGCCATAAAGGCAAACATAGGGAAGGACACTCCACTAAAGTTGGAAAAAAAGAGAAGAGTCTCCAAGGAGTAAATGTGTAATCCTGTGTGGTTCTGAATGATTGCAGCAAAAACTGTTTGGACATAATAGCTAGAGATGAGGCTGCCAAGGGTCCACTGGCATCAGTTCAGGAAGGGTCTTGTATGTCAATTTTGGGCATTTGGGTTTTGTCCTAAAAGTGATGGGAAATTGCTCAAGTGTTTTAAGTAGAAAACTATGTGAGATATTTATGATTTTTTAAAAAGTTTATATTTATTTTGAGAGACAGAAAGAGCACAAGTGGGGGAAGGGCAGAGAGGGAGGAAGAATCTCAAGCCGGTTCTGTCCTGTCAGTGCAGAGCCCGATATGGGCCTTGAACTCATGAACCGTGAAATCATGACCTGAGCCAAATTCAGGAATCAGATGCTTAACTGGATGAGCCATCCAGGATCCCCAAGATATTTTTGATTTTCCAAATCATCCCAGCAATCCTGTAGAAGACAGGTTAAAATGGGAAAACAATTTAGGGAAACCGAATGGTGATTGTCTTAGCTCAGCTGCTATAATAAAATACCATGGATAGGATGGCTTAAACAACAGACTTTATTTCTTGAAATTTGGGTGTCTGAGAAGTTCTAAATCATAGTGCAGGCAGATTCAGTTTTAGGTGAGGGCCTTCTTCGTGGTCTGCAGATGATCACCTTCTTGCTGTGTCCATTTGAGGAAACTAATCTCATCATGTGGCTTCATCTTCATGATGTCATTTAAAACCTAGTTACCTGCCCAAAGCCTCACCTCCTAGTACTATCACTTTGAGGGTAGGGGCTTTAACATATGAATTTTGTGGAGAATACATTTAGTCCATCATGGGAATTTTTTATATTACTTTAGAAAAATTTCATAAAGGCCCAAATATATAAGATGAATATTGAGAGAGAAAATGATGACTATTCAAGTTTAAGTTTTTGGAAGGTTTCTAGCAAATTTGTTGTTGTAACTAACATTTACCAGTGTAGATTCATAATAAGGGATTAGATATTTCATTTTTTGTTTTTGTATTTGGAGATAAGGATTCATGTAAAGACGATGAGCTTCTCTTAGAGTTTAAGATTGCTCTGGAACATATAGATATGAAATTGACCTTTCTATTTTTCTAATCAGTCAGTGAACAGATGTACATCTTATACTTAAAGTTTTACTCTGAATTTGGGTGCCTGGGTGGCTCAGTTGCTTGATTTTAGTTCAGGTCATGATCCTAGGTTCGGATCAAGCCCAATATCGGGCTCTGCACTTAAGCAGTGTGGACATTTCCTAAGATTCTCTCTGTCTCTATCTCTTTCTTTCTGCCCCTCAACCCTGCTTGTGCTTGCTTGCTCTCTGACTCTCTCTCTTTAAAAAATAAAAATAAATAAAATTTATAAAGTTTTATTCTGAATCAGACTTTTTTCCTAAGAATATTATCCATTTTATTATGGTATATGTATTGAATTCTGAAATTGGGTAAAAATTTCTTAAGGGGAAGTCTTAAGATCATTTTTTATGATCTTTATATTACAGCTAGAAATCAATATATCTTTAGAAATGTCTGCTGAAGTATAGAAGTCTGAGCTTCTTTAATGTAAATAAGATATTAATTGGTCACATTTGTGCAATACTTTGTGGTTACAAAACATCTTCAACATTTATTATCACATTTGGAATTCCGTCTTTGTAGCAATCTCATGTGTTAGGTGGACCAGGCATTATTCTTTTTCTTTCTTTCTGTCTGTCTGTCTTTTTTCTAATCA
>NW_027527934.1:253162-257979 GCF_008692635.1 Crocuta crocuta
ATATATATATAAATCTATGTGTGTGTGTGTATATATATATATATATACACACACACAGAGAGAGAGAGAGAGAGAGAGAGAGAGAGAGAGAGAGAGGCATTGCAAATTTAAGGGTTTTATGCCCTATTATAGAGGCAGAACTAAACCTTAAGGCTATTTCTTCTGCTTCCTGTGTATGTATTATTTTCTTTATTAGGTTTTGCCTCACTAAGTTTCCTGTAATGTATTCTCTTCATTCCTTTACCCCATACAAATGTCTTTCTCTCATCTACTGTCATTTCAAGTTCTTTTGCTTTCAGTTTATTAAACAAGCTTGAACTTAAATCCATAAGAGCAAATCTGCTGATTTAGAAGATAGGACCTTTATAACTTATGTAAAACATAAAAGTTTTTTGTTTGTTCTTTAATAAAGGTGAGAGAGAAACTTTGTTTCTTGAGAGAGGTAGGAACATAGTATGGCATCTGTGTAGCTAGGAGAGCCATACCCTCGCTTAATCTCTTGGTTCCTATTTGAGTGAAGAATAGAAGCTATGATAATTACAGATATTAGATTGATTTTTTTTATTTGTCAACAACAGACTAGTAAAGAGCTTATTTTACCATAATTTTATTTAATCTGAGTATTTTGATCTTTTAAATTATTAAATTGATCATTTACAATTTGTTATTATTGTAAGTTAACTGTTTTCATTTGATTATTGAAAATTTTATATCTGCATTTACAATTTTCCAATGCACTTTATAATTCCATTCTAGAAGCCTACTTTTGTTTTTAGTTTAGCTTCTTCTATTTTCACTTCTGTAAGTTCTTGTTATCTTATAAAGACTCCTTAATTTGTTGATAGTCATAATAGAACCATAGGGAAATCTAACTATGGACACAAATTGAACAAGAAAAATCTTAGAAACAATATCCAACCTTTCATAGACTGTAATAGAATGAATACTTACATGCATGATAAACAAGAATAATCATTAAATTTTTTCTGGGCAACATGTCTCATTTTACAATTAGATACACTAAGGCCCACAGGGATAAACTGACTTAACCAAGGCTAAAGTAACACAGCTGACATCATGTCAACTGATGGTATAACTTTATTATGTTACAATATTTATTACATTAGAATCATATAATTCCATCCACTATAGTGAGCTCACTCAATCCTCAGCTGTCTGTGTATTGTACCCTCAGCAACCTTCACATGTATGACAGTTCGACACAGTAGTGACAATCTCATTTGCACTAGGAAAGCATGTCTCTCTGTGGTCCATCTCATGCCTCATTTTAAGCTTCATTTTTTCTTATTGGGAGATAGTCAGTAACATATTTCTTTAATTAAACAGCCATCGCCATTTGCAAGGTCTTCACATCCAGCTAAGAAAATATTCTCTTACAAATGAATAAAGTCTATCCATGTAAATTAATTCTCAACATTTTCCAATTTCTCTACAGTCTTCTCTTCCTGCCCCATATTTATGTGGTTTTATCTGTTTTTCATGTCTTTGTGAAGCTATTTTTAATTTCATTTTAAAATACCTATTTTGTTATTCTCTAAGGTATCTTGATTTAGTGACAATTTTTATATCCATAGTGTATATAACATTATTATTTTAATACTAGCTCATCTAATTAGGAGTATGCATGCACATGAAAACCTGCTAGAATAGTAGCTGACTATGAACTGCATGATAAGACAGACTGTTGACAAGTTCGTAGTGAAGTGAACAAGTAAGTGCATCTATATGACCTCATGGAGAGGTCTAGTTTTTGCCTCACGATATGAACTTCAAATATTTCCTTCAGAAACTTGGGAGAAGACATTCTTTATGTTTTTTAAAAAATTATTAAATGTTTATTTTTGAGAAAGAGAGAGAGAGAGACAGAGGAGAGTGGGAGAGGGGCAGAAAGGGAGACACAGAATCTGAAACAGGCTCCAGGCTCTGAACTGTCAACATAGAGCCTGATGAGGAGCTTAAAGGCGAGAACCGTGACATCAGGACCTGAGCCAAGGTCAAATGCTTAACAGACTGAGCCACCCAGGCACCCCAAGACATTCTTTATATTATGATTGATTTAATTGATGGAAAAGTAAGGTGGACATATAATAAAGGCAAACAGAAAATAATAGAGAAGAAGGAAATGAACATGGTAAATATGAGCAATAGTTACCTTTCAGAGGATCAGTTTTTTTAAGTAGATAAAATAATATATCTCATAAGAAAAGGAAATAATTCACAAATTTATGAGAAATAAAAAGGAGAAAGGACTATGGATTACCAGCAATCCAATACTGGATTTTCTAGTTTTGTCTCTGTTTTATACCCTCTATTGGGTTAATTCTTTTCTGAGTTGAAATTATAGAGGTATAATACTAGAGAAACTACTAGTTTTGTATAAATATTGATGAATAAAGATTTTTACAACTGACAATAGGGAAGTTTTTTCCAAACTGTTGCTTTTGAGTAATGTCTAGGAGAAGGGGAAAAGATGATCAATGTGTTCATGTTTATACTGCAAGTTTTATATTTCCTAATTCAGCATTAGATACTTCAAAGTTGACTTTATATTTATGATGAAATTTTAGCAAATCTGCTACTCAACTGATTATAAGTCTCATCATTAGTTCATACATGATTAGGAATGAAGAGAAATTTTGTTGATTTAATCATAATTCAGTGCATCAAAAATATTTCATACTAGCCTCCTATTCCTTTGAAGTTTCTTTAGTCTATTTTAGGGGATTTGGCAGTTCTACCTATATTTAGCTGCACTACTTATTCTGTAATAGGTTATTCTTTTCATGTGTCTCAGAAACAAAATTTAATTCTGTTTCATCTACTTTATGGTTATTGCATTTTCTTAGACCCAGCATAGTACTTGACGGTCTCTTTACAACAAAATACAGAATTCCTATCATTCCTCCAACAACAAAGATTTGCTCCATTATTTCAAATGCTTGTTTCTGAACCCTCTTGCATAAAAAGAAACATTTCATTTTAAGAATGACTCATAGTGTAATCTTTGTGATGCCATTTTAAATGGCAGTTAAACTCAACACATGCACTAACAATGAAGCACATCAAATGATTGCATGGAAAAATAAAATAGGAATGACCAAGTCTGTGTATGTGCATGCACTGACAACTACTTCACAACTCCTAATTGGCTGACAAAGATTGGAAGACACTATTAATAATGAGATAAAAATAGCTTTCTCTTTCTCACAGGTGTGGTACTTGTGAGAGAGTGTACATCTTAAAATCAATGAAATAGAGTACATCACATTTTTCTTCTAGCCCACTGCCATATTCAGAATTTACTCCTTCCACTCAAAAACTTTGGTCCATCACAAGGAGAAAACAAATAGAAACAAAAAAGGAGAAAACAACAAAAACAAAAAGAAGATTGTGATTGTGCTGTGCTTACTTAGAAAGTATGTTTGTATAAAGTATCAAATGTCAGTTGCTAGTGACATTATCAAAATGGTGACTGACATAGGTGGTTCCTGACTTCAGCCCTCTTCACAAGACCCAACTAACAAGTGTCCGTAGACAGAACACCACTATGAAAATCCCAGAACGTGGAAGTGTGGCTGAAGCATGCCTCTGGACCATAGAGACCACGAAGGAACACAATAGAAGGATGGAGGCACCACTACATGATAGTTCATTGCTTCTCTACCAGGATGCACTGGGAAGGTCTTCTGGGCCTATGCTGTCTCCAGTGGCAAAAGAGAGCCCAAGGTGGACATATAGCTCCCCCAATGTTGCAGGAACCTTCCTGGGAGGCCCACTTAGGTCTTGTCTTATGGGGATCACTGGGGAAATCTACAGTGGAGCCCAACAACTGAGAGTCAGATAGGGAGAGAGAGGACTGCACAATTTATAGCAGCCAGTGCATGGATATTGGCAGATAGCTTGCCTGTTTACTGTGTCACCTAAGCAGAGATCCTAGCCAGCAGCTCTGCCTATCTTTAGAGACAGTATAGTGGCCTTGTGTGGCCAGGGAGTTCAGTTGGCAGATATGCCTGATTTAGATCCAGTCAATGAGCCATACCAGCTGGAGCCCATTCTTCTACCCTACCTGGACAAGGATACAAATTTTCAGGCCCATCAAACTGTTGAGCATAGCTTTTACTCCTGCCCATTCAGGAAACCTGGCCAGAAAACCCAGACAGCTTCAGAACTCCTTCTATGGCCTCACTTAGGAAGTGAGCCAAACCAGCAGATCTTTCCAACTGTGGAGCATAACCACTGACCCTAAACAGTGATCCTTGGCAACCTTGATCCACACTAAAGTTCTGCCTAGCCGTAGCTCAGCCTCCAACCCCATCCAACAGCAGAGTACCCATACAGCCCTGACATAGCATGTGGATTTGCATTAAGAAGGACTCTCAGCTAGTGATTCCACCCAGTCATGGAGTAAGCTGTAGTCCCATCCAACTGCAGGATACAGCTAGAGGCCTCTCCCAACCAGAGAGCTTGACCAGTAACCTAGCACATCTGCAAAGCACACCCCACTAACCTATCTGATTGCTAAACACAGTCTGCACCCCCACCCTAAACTTCAGGACAGAGCCTGTTACCCAGCTTGAACATGGCATCCGGGCAGTGGCACCAGCTTATAGGAGAACACAAACTGGTCAGAAGAACACACCTGACTCTGAGTGATGGAAGAGCCAAGCCTGTAGCCCTCCCCAACAGCAAAGTTGGCAATAATTACCCATACTACCTGCAAGGGAACACAGCATTTTACAGTGTTGTATGTCAACTCTATTTCAATAAGTAGAGGAAAAAAAAAAAATATATATATA
>NW_027527934.1:258047-315948 GCF_008692635.1 Crocuta crocuta
TGTTTTGTGGCATATAAATGTAGTTTATTTCCTGTTTTTTTCATGGCTCCCAGGCCGCAGTCATTACCTTTACTATTTACATCTGACAGAAAGTTCTGACATAGATTGAGAAGCTATAGCTCATAGCTTACTTTTCCCCCTACCTTTTTTGGAAAGTTGGAGAGCTATGAATGGTTTTTTACATGTTTACATTTTTAAATGATTGAAAAAAGGCAAAATGAGAATAATATTTTGTGATGTGTAATATTGGTGTTCATAAATAAAATTTTATTGTAAAAAAGTGCCACACACTTGTTTACTTATTATCTATGACTCCTTTTGTACGACATGGCAGAGTTGTTGAAGTGAAGACAGTATGTCCTTGAAAACTTAAACTGACCTTTTCCAGAAAAATGTTTGGAGATATCTGCTGTATGTCAATTTCTTATGACCTTTGTTGATGATAGCTAGAAATTTTTAAATTTTTCTGTGTTTACATTAGAGGAAGTGCCCCCCTTCAAATATTTCTTAATTTTGTTCAATTTTGTTCATTTCAGTACAGTGAAGTATGTCATTGTGATCTCTCTCTCTATCTTTCTCGGAACTCATATGTGTAATTTTCTAAATAGACTAAAATTACCATAATCACTTCCTCTTTGACCCAATAGATATTCGGAAGAGCTTTCATCTTTCTGGGTATATATGTCTATATATTATTTTTGGCTTCTTTATTCTTTTGTTATTAATCTGACATTTTTGCACTGAATTCCGAAAATCTAGTGTTTATAACTTATAACCCTGTGAAAGTAATATATGATTCTTTTTTGAAAACAGTCCAGGATTTTGAAAATATACATTTTCAATGTTGGATAATGTTGGATTCATTATATATTCATTCATTATATGCTTTATGATTACCAAATACCTTTTATCTTTATTTATTCTTGCTTAATTTATCACTCAGAGGTAGATAATATTGTCTGAATGTTTCTGAATAAACTTGTTTTAATAACATGTTTCATTACATAAAGAATTTTAAAACTCCAGCATAAATTTTAAAAACACTTAATCTGTATCATATAACAAATAGTTCCTGCTCTCCTGAAGCCCTCATGATGGGAAATATTTTTATGGACATCAAAACAAAGTGAAATAAAAACCACTTTTAATAACACTGTATAAGTTATTTTCAATTTTTCTAACTAGTAATAAAAAGAAATATAAGATGCTGTATATTAATACATGATCAGAAAATTTTACTTTAAGTGGAAAGCCATGACATTTTCTGCAGTGGTTCTCTTTTAGATGCTATATAATGTATGGTTTATGGTTTTCTAGGGAGTGTGTATGTTGAGGATTGCAGAGTGAGAATTATAGGCAGGATAAAAGCAAAAGTGTGAAGGCCTTCAGTGAAAAAGGGAAAGAAAACCAAATGAAAGTAAGTAAATAGTGTTGAAGCAAAGAGAAAGAGGAAAGAATGACTGGCAGCACCCTCCTCTGTCTGGAGGGCAGACTAAAGATTCTGAATTATTTCCTCATAGCAAGGGAAGATTTTTAAGCAAGGAACAAGAGGCTATCTTTTCCCCCATTTAAATAGATCTGTTTTCTTCAGTGTGGGAAGTGGTGTGGGGAGGATGGCAAGATACTGGATATAGGAAGGAAATTCAGGAGGCTAAACTCTACCACTGTTAACAAATGATTTATTCTACCACTATTTACACATTAGAGGTTTTTTACACATTAGAGGTGGTGTCTTAATGTGGTGTCTGTCTGATCATATGGGGGTCCCCAAATGTATGGCAGTGGTTTTTCTAGTAGAAGCCAACAGCGTGAAAGGGTTCACCCAAGGCAGAACAAACAAGATAGAAGTTTATTGCTCCAGAAGGGAGCAGCAGGTAGGACATCAGAGGAGAGACTGTCTGCAAGGAGGCAGTGGATGGGGGCCTTATTGAAAGCAGGAAGGTGAAGAGGTATGGAGACTATGGAATTTTCTGTTTTGGTAACTGTGCCTGGTTATAAGTAGCCCATTGGTTACTTAGGGCCGACGGATAGTTCCATGTGGGTCACATGATGGGTCATTCTATATTTAGTTCTGTGGTCCCTGTGGCCCTTTTGCCTTGACTAAGTTTCTTGCTTAAGCCTGTTGTCTAAGTTACTATTTGAAATGTTAATGTCGAACATTTAAAAGTTAAATGTTTCAAAGGTAATATTGTGATCACTTTTTTTTTTTTCTGTGCATCCCTAATGAGTTGGCCCTCACTTTTTTATTCCTTTGTCAGTGCCTCTAGATACATCATGGTTTCTTTAAAAACTGCATTGTATTAGGGTGTATAATTTTATTTTATGTAAATAGCATTGCATTATTTAGCTCCCTTTCTTTTGCTGCTTCCAACTGCTGCTTAACCCTACATAATGTATATCCATTCTCTTTTACACCTTCACCCTCTTAATTATGTATAACAGGAGAGTTCAGATTCCCCAAATCACACATGATACTGCAGTCGCCTTAGTCATGTCTGTCCTTTGATGGAACTATGTGAGCTTTTCTTCATGACCATGCATCCATGACGAATCTTGGGCACATCAGATATTTGCCTAACTCCAGACTCTCTGCTCTGGACCACCTTACCTGAGAAAGGAATGAGGGCTTTTATATTGCCACAGTTTACCAACACCTAACATTTTCAATTTTCTCATTTTTAAAATATATTTGGTATAAATGACAGCTTAAAATTTTTTTTATTATAAAAAGTTTTCAAACATACCTAAATACAGAGAAGAGTAAAATGGATTTCCTTCAGTGAATATTTACATTTTTAAAGTTTGTTTTAATTTTTTATTGTTTTGCTGAAACATTTAATTCAAATCTAAGTGTACTGGTTTTCTGTTGCTGCTGTAACAAATTACCACAAATTTGCCACATTGGCATGCATTTATCACCTTACATTTCTGAAGGTCAGAAGTCCAAATTGGGTCTCAATGGAATAAAACCAAGGTGCTGGCAGTATTGCATTTCTTCCCGAGTGCTCTAAGAGGAATTTATTTTCTTCCCTTTTCCAGTCTCTATAGACCCTCTGTTCCCTGGCTCCTGGTCTCCATCTTCAAACCCAGCCATGGCTTTCTCACATCACACCACTGACAATGAGTGTTCTGCTTCCCTCTTTTACATTTAAAATACCCTTGTAATCATGTTGTACCCATTCAAATAATACAGGATAATTTTCTTACTTGCTAAGGCCACCTGCTTAGCAACCTTAATTCTATCTGTACCCTCAATTCTCCTTTATGTAATGTAATATACCATAGTCACTGGTGCTGAGGATTATGCTGTGGACATCTTTGGGACAGTGGTATTATTCTGCCTACCAAACTTAGATATCATTCATTAGCAATTCATGTCTAAAAGTTAAGGACATTTTACAATATAGCCACAATACCAGAATACCAGAATTATGTCTAATGAAGTGTTTGGGTTTTCATTTTGTTCTGTTTTTTAATCAGGACCCAAACAGGGTCTATTTGCTGTATTTTATTGTTGCTATATTACTCAAGTGTTTTTTAATGTATGTAGGCCTAGACTAACTGTACCCAGTTTTTTTTAATGTAACTGATTTGTTGAAATATGCAGTCCATTGTCCTGCAGAATATCCCACATTATGAATTTGTTCTAATGTCTTCTGATGTTGAAGTATTTGTTGTATTTCCTTTAAACCTCAAGCTACATCCAAAGGTCAAAACAGATTCAAGTTTAACATTTGGTGAAAATATTTATCAGCTGATCCTATGTATTTCACTTTGTATCACATTAGAAGACCCATACCTTCCTTTTCAGTTGTACTAAAGGAAGGTTTGAGTATTCTTAGTGGTTGAGATTTGCCTACTGCCAATTGTCATAGAATTTCATTACCTTTACTTTGGCATTGTTGGAAATCTAGGGGGATTTCTTTTTTTTTTTTTTAATATTTATTATTTTTGAGAGAGAGCAAAAGAGAGAATGTGAGTGAGGAGGGCAGAGAGAGAGAGAGACACAGAACCCAGAGCAGGCTCTGGGTTTGAGTTGGTAGCACAGAGTCTGATGCAGGGCTTGAGCCCATGGACCCCAAGATCATGACCTAAGCTGAAGTTGGATGCTTAACCAAACGGAGCCACCCAGGTGCCCTTCTGGGGCGACTTCTAAAGCATGATCCACTCGGCTGGTATCTGTGAGGTATGTTTTCTACAACATTCATTGTGGCCATAACTCATTTTGGCAATTCTAACCTCTTAATTACGTCTCATCTACACTATATTTTTATAGGAGGCTTTTTTACAGCTTTGGGTTAGTGGATGGTGTTCTTTCCTGTTTTACAGTACTGCTACAGAATACTCTATTTATTTCTATACTTTTTCCATTTCACTGGAAATTTTTGAGGGAGGATAAGTCAGATATATGACATCATATTTAAAAAAATTTTGATGGTTTATTTGTAGAGATAGAGATGACGCAGTCTGATTTTAGTATCTACTGATTTAGAGAACATACAGAAAAAAATAACAGTATGATTTTAGTAACTCTTAAATGTGTGTGGAACTTACTAATGAGAATACAGAATTCATTTGCATTTTTAAAATAGTTCAAATATCTACTAGATATATATTTTAATATTCTGCTAATGTCTAATGCATATGTGGATTCAAGAACTTTTTGTGATTTATGAACCCTCCCTAGGAGACTATAGACTTGAGAGTAGAAACCATGGCTTAAAGGAATATGATTTCCAATTTGGAATTTCAATGGGACTTATTATCTGAATTAATTCTTAATCCCTTGGCTATGGAAATGCAATTGAAAATTAGCACTTTAATGCCTAAGTGATTCATAGAATGAATTACCTTTTCAGCAGCTAAATGTTACCCTAGGGGTATAAAATATTTACTATGGTTTCCCAAATTATCCATGTTTTATCTATAAGGCACTCTGTATTAAAAAGGGGTTCATTTCATTATTAAAAATATTCATTTTTCTTTGACCATATGTGTTTTTATTGTTGTCATATGTTGGGGATACATATAGCAGTAAGAAAAAAATAGATACTATATTTTTCTTGCATATAGAGTTTGTAGTTACTTCTGTGAAATTGGATCTGATCTTCATTCTATTAACTAAGACGAGATAGGGACAATTTTGGCATTGAGGACAATTCTATTTGAGATGAGTATAGAGAAAGCCTGTGTATTAGTTACGATTTGGTTATCTGTAAAGAATAGAAGACACTAAATTAGCAGTGGCTTAAACAAATAAGTGTGTTTTTGTCATCTGGTGGTAATCAGTCTAGTTTCTGGTATGGCTCTCAGTTTCATTTTAGGGACTTAAACTTTCAGGGTTCAGTAAGGGAAGCAGAAATGCAATCTGTTTTGATTGGGGGATTCCTGTTTTGAAGAGGAATTAGGTATTACATAACTTTGGAAAGAGCAAGGAAGTAGAAGTCTAGTAGAGAGTTGAGATTTTTTTCTCCAAGCAGTTAATCTGAGAAGCCAGCTATGTCCAGAGGTTAAAGGTAAGGCAAGGATAAAGCTTCTGGGTATGTCTCTAGAAAATTTTGTTTCTGTGTGTTAACTTCCTTGTGGGTCTACGTTCAGGCTTCTCTTGGAGGCCCTACAGCTGCTGTTGATTAACAGAGTCACATTAGGGAAGAAGGTCTGGATGTAAAACAGAGGAGTGTGGGACAGGAACCCACTGGTACCTTTGTATCCACCTGTCACAACATCTGACCTTGGTGACCATCAGAGCATAATAGCTGTTGCCTGAACGCTATCTCCCAAAAGCCTTGCAATTTCTTCTTTCGGGAAACTCTAACATGGACTCTTACAAAGAATATGATCCTGGGTAATAAACTAAGCCAACATACTTGAGATAAAAAAGAAAGAAAAGAGAAAAGAAAAAAAGATCAATCAATCAATCAGTCAATAAAGCTCAGCCAGGTACTCAAAAGCAAAGCCAGGCAAGCAGAATATTCATTTGGATGGTAAGGAGTCATTTAAGCATGTGATCCACATAGGTCTAATATTGTCAGGGAACTTTGGGGAGTAAGATAAAAGAAGTAAGTTGTCAAAATTGTATGAAATATTAGCAGAAAGCAGGGCATGGTGAATATATTTTAGAGGTATAATGCAGCTAAAGAGAATGTTGAATATTGGGATAACATTTTAAATCACTTTACAAGACTTAGTAATTTCTGATTTGCCATTCCCTTTTAATCTTTATTTTATATTATTGGAAAAAGAACCTCACAACAACCTGAATTTAAGAGTATTTTGCTTTCTTTCTATGCATATGCTATCTGGATGAGTTTAGGGAATGAACACTAAAGACTGTATTGGACAGTGATGTAGTGTGTGTTCTTAGTGCTTTTGGCAAGTGCTCTGAGGGAAATTACTTTGTTCTTATTCAGACAGATACCATCGTGTCCTCCCTAAATAAAATGCCTATAACCAGTCATTTCTGTGTGAGGAAGAGGGATGGTCAGTATTGAATAAGAAACAAACACTATTGAGATTTATTAAGATGATGGTTAAGCTGTGAAGAGACACACAGTGGTGGAGTTTTTTTTTCCTGGTAGATCAGCTACCAGGAATATTTTGCATTCAGAGAACCAGTTGTCTGTATTCATATCTATCCAAGGATGCAACATTATTAGGAAAATGCCTACAGCTCCTAGGAGAGGGGGATGGAGGCTTGCAATCTAAGAAGTAGGGCTAAAAAAAAGCAGGTTCTCATAGGAAATGCCATTAAAATAAAATATCCTCCAGTAAAACTGTCTCCTTTCCCACAGCCCTCTGGCAGCATTCCATGTTGTAATTTCTGGAGAATATCCTACAAAGAAGACAGGAATGTAGTAGATACAGCTTCTACCTGTGAATGCTAGGAAAATAAGCAAATTAAACACTAAGTTTGCACTGGAGACTTCTAATTGTCTCAAAATGTCTTCCCCCCCTCCTCAATAGACAGACAGCCTGAGATTTGATAACTTGGCATGTGTCTGCCCAAAGACAACATTTTCAAGCTTCCCTTAGAGCTGGATGTAACTAAGTTCATCAGAGGAAATAAAACACAAGTGTTTTTCGTATATGCCTCTTAAGGTTGAAGATGTAAAATATTTCCCTTCCTTTCACCTCTGGTCAAGTGCAAATGCAGGCATATCTTAGACCAAAAGATTTTGTTAATAATGGATGCCAATCACACAGGTAATCATTATGTTAAAAAGACAGTGGGTTCCTGTGGTAGGTGGCCACATACACACTGCCACTGCTTCTATCAATAGGTGGAATCTGTTTCTCATCAAGTTAAGTGTGAGCTGCTCTTTTAGCTTCCTATAACCAAGACCATGTGGTTGAAGTGACTCTGTTTAATACCAAGCTCTGCAAAGACTTTCAAGTTTTACCCTTGCACTTTTGTGACACTCTGTTGGAAACCAGTTGTCATGTAAGAAATCTTACTACCCTGAAACTACCATTCTTTTAGAGAGCTCAAGGTAGGTTAAAGGAAACATGGAAAGAGATAGATGCCCAGCCTCAGGTAAGACAAAACATGTGAATGAAGAAGAACACCTGAGACATCCTATCCCTAGCATACACCATAAGAAACAGAAGAACCACACAACTGAGTCTAATCCAGATTAAAGAATTATGGGAAATAATAAAATAGTTCTTGCTTTAAGGCAGTAAGTGTTGGAGTAATTTGTTACATATCATAGATAACTGTATCACTCTCTTTACTTTATTGTACTCATATGGTACAATCACACCACTTTGGAAACCACTCAAAGCAATTCTGAATGAATCACAAAATTTGAATATCATGGCTTCCTCTATTAAATTGAGATGACCTGTCTCATCACAGATGATGAGAGCAACCTTTTCTTTCTCCTTTGACCTCAGATCTCAGGTTTCTCTCCTTCATGACTTTTGCTGATTCATAACACTGTATAATTTAAGCGCTGATCCAGATATATGACAACCACCAATTTTTTTTACAAAAGCATAAATGATTATACTGTTGAACTTTGCAACTTATAATTTTAAATTTAATTTGAACACATTTTAAAAATTGTATTGGGAATTTTAAGTAGATGTCTTTACTGCTAATGATTTCACAGTTTTTATTGAGTGTATTCCCACTTATTTAATTACTGAGAAGCAAATGTATTGAACACATTAACCTCTTAAATGGTTCTGACATGTGCTGTAGAAATGGCCAAAATATAATTTTGCTCTCTAATATTTTATATGTCTCCAAGCTTTCAAATTACTATGTTTTATCTTAATGTATCTAAAGAATAATATTCACCCATTATTATTATTATTATTTCTATTGCTGTTGTTATTTTAGTCTTGGTTATTGCATTCTTTTTTTTCCCAAACTTATAAATTCTTTATTGTTCCTTAGTAATTCTGCCCCATTTTAAGTGTAGTCTCTCCATGCATGAGTCTATTATGTCTACCCAATGGAAAAGCAAGAATATTAAGGCATCAATAGTGATTTCCTCCCTCGTTCTATAGGAGGAAAGAAAGCATCATATAATGATAAAAGAAACATATCAACTAATGCTCAACAGTATACCGCAGTTCAGTGCAGCTTGTCTTGTCTTTTTGGGGTTTTCTATTTTTTTGAGAGAGAGAGAGAGAAAGAAAGAGAGCATGTGCATGCATGAGGGAGAGAGAGAATCTCAAGCAGGCTCCACACATCCAGCACAGAGCCTGAAGCCAGGCTCTATGTCATGACTGTGAGATCATGACCTGAACTGAAATCAAGAGTCAGACACTTAACTGACTGAGCCACCTGGTGCCCCACAATCAGTGTTTAAGGAAAGAATAACCACATTAAAAAATGGAATCTGTAATATAATATTTAATGTCTCAAACCTTTAAAAAACCTATCTTGATTTTAATGCCCTATGTTTTTTTTCATTGAAATAATAATAATAATAATAGTAGTAGTAGTAGTAGTAGTAATAGTAAATCTTCCAAACCATTTATTTAAATGACATTTAAGATTCAGCTGCCATATGAAACATTTCCTCCGTAATACTACTGAATAATTTACCTTTTGGTAGGTATGAGTGTTGACATTTAAAAGTTTATAGGGACTATAGAGACTGTTTTGTTCAAACCTTGTAGTTTATAACCCAAATTACATTTAAAGCCCAATAAAAATGGCAGTCTTACATACAGAGAAATCTATTCAGCCACTGCCAAAGTCCACATTCTCATCAGCTAATGTTTGAAGGGTTCCATTCTAATTCTTTTAACTACATCTCCTTAACATTATATTTGTCACATCATATCTACCATATAACTGCTAGTGTCTTCCTCTCAAAATCCTCATTTTAGTATTCTCCACTGACAAAGTAAGTCCCTCTACTAAGACAATCAGGGTCCTAAGTACTAGTCTGATAATAAAGATGAAGTAATAACTATCCTTATTTTGAAACATTATTTTCACTAATTAAAAAAAAAAGTTCTCTGATCCAAAATGTCACATTTGGATCATGTGAATACACATGATGTCTTGTGTATTCACACCATTTTTAACATTTAAAATACTTTGAAAGGTCTAGTCTTTATTTTTAAATATGCCTAATAGTTACAGTGATTATGAAACAATATTCTCCTTATATCAATTCAGATCCCCATCTTCTTTTGAGGTCCAGCTAATGATAAACCCCTCATTGTAAAGCTTTCATTGATCATAATAACCCCACTGACTTCTCCTTTCAACATCTAGAGATTTTATTTGCGAAGCACTTGACCCTTGCTCCACTATGTCTTGATCTGTGTTTTTTTCCCTCATTTATTCTAAGCTTATATCCTCAAACTAGACTTTGTACTTTTTTTTTTTTTTTTGGAGGCAGTATTACTAAACTACATTTCTACTTTTTTATTACAAGGTCTGGGGAAGTTTCACAAACACTATTAAATATTTAGTGAGTGCATTACCTTTGAAAAATGAAGAATGTAAGTAAGAAAACTAAAATAAAACAAATGAACAGTTAGCCTGATGATAAAACCAATTTGAATTTAAAATAATACCTGTTGCTTATTGAATGTATACAGTGAACTGTGTTTTCTGCAAAGTTCTTTACATACACTTTCTCATTCAGCTAATTATATATGTGATTTCTTTGAAACAAATTGTATTTAAAATAGCTTGGTATCTAGGTGTATTTGAGGTTTATTAAATGGATTTTCAGTGGTTGGAAACCTTTACCTTCCAGTAAGGTATTATTTTCTTATTTGTGTGAAAATGATTTCTTAAAGTAGAGCCTCTTTGAGCAAATGTCAGGGAATGTACCAAAACAAGGAAGGAAGGAAGACACATGGAGAGTTGGGGAGCCAAACAACACAATGACTGTGCTATTCAGATTATGATGTCAGACATGCTAACCTTGTCCTTAATTCTATTTGCTTGCTGTAGTCTAAGCATCAACTGAAAACAGAATTTCTCTTTAATTTCTTTCACAAAGTCAACATATCTCTAAATCTTGCCAAGAAGCACTCATTTGCAAGTAATGGTGCCCTCATCTTCCTTGTTTCTTGGCTTCCATGTGTCCTGAACACATTCTTAAAAGTTATTTTAATGTAACTTTATGTCATGCTATTTGGTTTCTTTAAATCCACTTTGGTTCCCCCATAGTCAGCACTCTACATCCTTAAGCAATATATTTTCCTAAAAGAGCACAATAGCCAACATTTTCTAACCCTTTTGTGAGTACCTCAGGACTATAAATTCATTATAATGGAGTAAGTGAACGCTTGCATCTCATGTCCATATATACCCCACCAAAATATAGATGTGCTGATTAACACATAATACAAATGCTTTATGTTCCAAATAGCCACCCAGAGGAAAGAATGTGCATTTGATTTTATTGCTGAGCATTATGCAAGATGAAAGGGGCATGTGTGTATAATTAAAAAGCTGCAAATGTCACTGACTCTGTGGTCAGGAGGCTAGCTTAAAAAAATTCAAGCAATTGTGTATTTTGTGACCTTGTCTACCTGCCAAAATGAGAGGATTGAAAATGAAACTGCTGAGCTGGGAACAGAAAAACAAATCTTAGGCACTGTGGTTTCTTTCTCGCACAGAAAGATCAATGTAGTACATTGTTAGGGGTGCAAAATGACCACTATTCCAATTTTGTCTATTTTTTTCTGTGGATGTACTAGTTACTGAGAAGATTGTCAATTAAGAAGAGTAAAAATATGAACTCTGGTTCTTTTTGATAGTGACATTTTAGTTTCGTGCTCAGAGCACAATCATGGAAGCCATTCTGCATGAGTTTAAACTTTAGCTCCACCATTTCCTTCCTAGCTGTGTAACGTAGAGAAGACACTTAACTTCTGTTTACCTCATTTTCCACATATTTAAACTAGAGATGAGAATGACAACGACCTCCTAGGATTATTGTGAGGATGGAATGAATTGATATATGCAAAGGGAGAAGAAAAATGTCAGATATATAGTAAACCCAAATATAGTTAGGTGTTATTATTCAGAGTGGCCCCACCCCACCCTGGGAATCATCATTTCTCAGGTTGAGATTCATCGTTTGTTCTCTTACTTTTCTCATCAAAACTTTCTCTAAAGTCTTTTGACACATTAAAGAAAGAAAACCAAGTAAAGACTAACATCATATGTGACCAGCATTATATTAATTAATTTAAATATACTTTCAAAAGTTATTATTATAGGGGTGCCTGGGTGGCTCAATCCTTTAAGCATCTGACTTCGGGTCAGGTCATGATCTCACAGTTTGTGAGTTCAAGCCCCACATCAGGCTCTGTGCTGGCAGCTTGGAGCCCAGAGCCAGCTTTGGATTCTGTGTCTCCCTCTCTCTCTCTGCCCCTCCCCCACTCACATTCTATCTGTTTCTCAAAAAACAAATAAATGTTAAAAAATAAAAAGTTATTATAATAATAGTTCCTTACATATGGATGATGTCATCTTTCTTATGGGTGAGAACAGTGAGGTTTTGGAGAGAAGTTATGGATGTGATTATGTAGAGGGCATGAGGCAAAACCTAGCACTTAGGGCAAGTCTGTTTAAACATAAAGCCTGTCTTTCCAAGATACCACACAATGTTTTATTTTTCAATAAAAAAGCATTTGTATTTCAACTTATAGCTCTAAAATATTTTCATAAAATCATCTCAATTCCTGTAAGAAATCTGAGAAATCTATACTGTTAATATATCACTCTACAAATGACAAAATAAAATTAATCGAGAAACCAAGTTTACTAACCTTACACAGATACTAAATAACAGAGAAAAATGCAAAATTAGGATATCTTGATAATTTTTTAATTATTTCTACCAAAGTGATTTATAATGATAGGCAACATTCAAGTACTGACTTTTTTGGAAGAATGTACATTTTTAGCAACTGCCTACTGGTTGTGGTATAAAAATCCAATAGGGAAGTTTCAAACAGCTGTCAGTGGGGATCTGTATGTGAGAAATAGAATATCTAGAATCACACTTAGTGGGTCATATAGCATATCTCCCTCCTACCTCACCTCTCTGTTGACCAACCCTGTAATTGGCATATATGCCAACTTTAATATATGCCTTTGACAAGAATAAAAACTGCTTCTCCTGCTACTAGAGGGAACAGATTATGGAATTTGAAGAATCCAGGAAATCCAAGTCAACTCTGAAGTTTTGGGGAGAAAGCTACAAAATACAGGAGTACAAGTGGTGTTTTTACCTTTTGTTTTTTATTTGAAGTTTTCCACCTCTGAGTACAGTGATAGAATTTTTTTCTTCCATCACATGGATGTCACAACCAGAATGAAGGATGGATGAGAAGAGTCACAGTTCATTTCTCCAAAAGAAAGACCTTGTTTTGCATATGACTTTATCAAGCAAAGACAATCTTTGTGAGAGTATTTTAAAAGTAGCTGGCAACCCCTCACGCCAGTCAGAGTGGCTAAAATGAGCAAATCAGAGAACTCTAGATGCTGGAGAGGATGTGGAGACACGGGCACCCTCCTACACTGTTGGTGGGAATGTAAACTGGTACAGCCCCTCTGGAAAACAGTGTGGAGGTTCCTCAGGAAACTAACAATAGAACTCCCCTATGACCCAGCAATAGCACTGCTAGGAATTTACCCAAGGGATACAGAAATGCTGATGCATAGGAGCACATGTACCCCAATGTTCATAGCAGCACTCTCCACAATAGCTAAAACATGGAAAGAGCCTAAGTGTCCATCAACAGATGAATGGATCAAGAAGATGTGGTTTATCTATACCATGGAATACTACATGGCAATGAGAAAGAATGAAATCTGGCCATGTGTAGCAACATGGATGGACCTTGAGGGTGTTATGCTGAGCGAAATAAGTCAGGCAGAGAAGGACAAATATCATATGTTTGCACGTATAGGAGGATTAGGAGGAACTTGACGGAGGAACAAGGGGGAGAAGAAGGGCGGAAATGGTGGGGGAAAGGGAGAGAGGCAAACCATGAGAGACTCTTGAATGCTGACAAAAACTGAGGACTGATGGATGTGGGGGGGAGGGGGGGATGGGCATGGAGGAGGACACTTGTGGGGATGAGCACTGAGTGTTATGTGGAAACTAATTTGACAATAAACTATTTGTAAAAAAAAAAAAAGAAAAGAAAAGAAAAAGTAGCTGGCAACCAAAGAATGTTTCTCTAAAACAGAGTACAGTGTCCACACAGAACCAAGACATGGAGTGACAAGGATACTCTAACATTCCAGAAATGGGAAATCCCATTTATCAGAGCATCCCCCGCAATGTTCACTAATTTACCTCTCAGAATGAATGAATGGGGTGATTGCTAATTTGAATTAGATCATTCATGCCAGTGGGAACGAAAAGGAGGAAGGGTTAGAGACAATTATTATGCCAATGCTGTGAACTGAATGCTTATTTGTGCCCCTCTCCCACAAATTCATATGTTGAAACTGAAATTGCAATATGAATGTTGAAACTGAAATCCCACTATGATAAGTTTATGGAGGTTGGGCCTGTGGGAGGTAATTAGGCCATGAACTTGGAACCTAAATGAATGGGATTAGTGTCTTTATTAGACATGAGAGAGATGAATGTTCTCTGCTCCCTTGCATATGAGGTAAAAGCAAAAGAATATAACCATCTACAGACAGGAAGCATGTTTTTACCAGACACTTGGTGGGCTCTTGATCTTAGTTCAGTCTTTAGAACTGTGAAAAATACATTTCTGTTGTTTAAGCTACCCAGTCTATGGTGTTGTGTTATAGCAGGGCAAGCTTACTGAGATAGACACATTGAAGTTCTTAGTAGCAAAATAAAAATTTTCACAAAAATAGAAATAAAAATAAATAGGGGTAATTAAGGCATAGTTCACATATACTTTATTAACACACAAAATCTTTAAATAATAAAGACAAAATGTCTCATATGACTATCATCAACCTCTATTTATAAAACATCTAGTTTATATAAGAGATTTTTCAAAATATTTGTTCAAATGGAAGTACTTAAAAAAACCCTATAAGATATGTTATGTTCTTTTTCTTATTTTATAGAGAAGGAATCTAAGACTAACAGAGATAATGGGGCATGCCCAAATATATGCATAGAGCTGAGAATTGAACCCAGATCCAAATTAAAAGTCCTGATCTTTGTACCACATCAGTGAGTAAATTTCTTAAATGACTGATTGACTAAGATTAAAAGTATTAAAACACTATGTTGTAGCAAATTATCCCAAGAAGAATAGAAAAATTAGCTAATGCACAAAACCATTATGACACCCCTGAAAATTATTGAGATAAATTTTATCCATGAAAGTATAGATAAATATTGTCTGAACCCTAAAGTAAGACCAGAGCCAGAGTGAACTGAAGTTCATAAAATATTGCAAATGCCATTCACAGAAGTTGTTTTTGTTTCATTTTAATTTTTGGTTAATAAAGAGAAGATGGAAGGGATAGGCCAGTTGTTTGTAAAGAAAAAAAAAAAAACTTGCAACAGTGTAGCATAAATAGAATAAAGTAAAAGGCAAAATTATTAAACTACAACTTTGATTTAATCTTCTCTTACAAGAAGGCTTTACTGAAAGTTCAAAAGGGTAGACAATTATGGTAAATAGTAAATTTAAATTCAAGATGATTTGGATATTATGAGACTGTTCCAACTTGGTTTTGGTATGCAGACACAGACAAAGGTTTGCTAGACTGCTAAGTGAATTTAAAGATGGAAAGCAGAAGATGCTATTTCTATTTAGAAGTGATGGAGAAAAAAGTCAAATATGACAACATATTTTATTTCTAAGCTTATAGAAATAGAAAGCAGTCAAAATGGGGTATTTATTTCAGGGAAGAGAAGATAAAGTAGGAACAAAAATAATTTTTCACAAATACCTGAAGGACAATTCTATGGAAGACACAATGCATTTTAAATGATTCTTTCAGAACAAAAATAAATAGATGGGATTTTTCGGAAGGAATTTTTTGTTGAACACAGTATTCATAAGAACAGCTGGAAGATTTCATACATCAAAGTGGCCATCTCTTATAGAATGAATCAGGTTGTGTTTAGTGTGGATTTACCACTTTTTTACCATGTATATACCCAAGTTATTTCTACTTTACTTCTGTAAATGAAAATTGGGAATGATTGTTCTTTGAAAATGAATAATCAGGAAATACATGCTTGATAAATAGCATTTAATTAGGTATCTGATCCAATGCAGCAGTGATGAAGGGGAGAACTAGAAATTAGGAGAAAGATATTTTTTATGGAAAACAAACATTATGTTTAAAGGACCTGCTGTTGAGAGGAGCTTGACTTGTGTAAGAGAGAGCAGGGAGGCCAGTGTGGCTGGAGTGGGTGAGTGAAAAGAATGGTGAAAAAGGAAGGGGAGAAGGTATTATAAGACTGTGCCATGATTGTAAGAAATTGACTTTCACTATTATATTAGAAGTCACTGAATGTATTTAAATACAGAAGAGGCTTGAACCAAGATTTTTACCCAGTTTTACTGAAGTATCATTGACAAATAAAATTGTATATATTAAAAATATATAGCTTGATGATATATCAATATTGATATATAATATCGATAAATATATATATATTAAAATAATTGCCACAGTCAGTTCACTTAGGCTTCTATATAGAGAGTAGACAGAAGCTAAACACAAACAGTCCATTTGGTAGACTACCTCATGATTGTGATTATTTGGAACAGGAAGAAAGCATTAGAGGTATGACAAATGGTAGGATTTTGAATATGTTACTAACAACCAGTGAAATTTATCAGAAAAATTGATGAAAACTTTACTATAAAGAGAGGAATAAATGGTTACTATAAGATTTTTGTTCTAAACAATAGGAAAATTGGAGTGGACTTTACAGGGACAAATTGAAGGAGAAACATACTTGGGAGGGTCAAGAAATTCTTAATAAGACAGGGATATAAAATGGTGATAAACTGGAGAGGACTATAAAAAGTGGGAATACTGAACTGGCAGTTGATAACTTGACTCATGAATTCAAGAAAGAGGTCTAGGAAGGGGTGCGATTTGCGGAATATTGGAGAATATATGATATTTAAATCAGTGGGACTAGATGAAATCACACAGGAGTGTAGAAGAGAGATCCAAAGGTTGAGTCTGGGCATGCCAGAATATAGATTGAGATATAAGGAAAAATGAGTAACAAATGAGGAACAAGGTAAATCAAGAGAGTCTTATGTTGTTAAGACACTACATGGAGACAGATGTCGGGAAAATGAGAGCAGTCAGTGTTGATTGGTCAAACCAGATGAAGACTGAGAGTTTACTAGTATACATGGAAATATAGTTTTTATTGCTGATGTTGGTAAGGTACATTTTAGTGGAGTGGTTGAAGCAGTAGTATTAATGAGGAGAGTTGAATAGAGAAGGAGAATCTAACAGAGTCAGTGAGGATAGACAGTCATGAGGGGCAGACCATTTTGCTATGAAGGAGAGATGGGTCAGTAAATAGAAAAGGACTAAGAGTCAGAGTTTTACTTGTTTTATTAATGAATTTAATTATATGTTTACTTGGGATGAAGAAATTATACAGTTTTCATACTTGCATACTGTTGCGTGTAACTCAGTAGAAAAAAATGGGAAAAATGAGAGCAATATCCTCATTATGTGAGTGAGGAGAGGATGTCATGAACAAATGGAGAAGTTGCTTTTAGAACAGTTTATGAATACTTCACTCATATGTTAAGAGGGGAAGATGGAGATGCACTTAAGGTGAATACATAGATATGATTATGGTCATGAGTAGCAGTGTTCTAATGGCCTCTTTTTTTATCCATGAAGAACTCAAGCATGACCAGTTCCAATTGTTTTTGTCTTTTGATTTCTGCTGCTAGATTCATCACACGTTCAAGTAGTGACCAACTTATCTTCCTAAAGTACCCTCTCTCCAAACCAGGGAAGGGGGCCCTGATATTCATTTTGTTATGTGTGCAAATTTTCTGATAACCTTTTTTCAACAAAGAATAGAGTATATCAAAAAGAAATATGTTTTCCTACAGTGATTCAAACAATGAGATCTTAGCACAGAAACATTCAAGATCAATGGAACAGAATTCAGAATCTTTACCACACACACGCGTGTGCACGCACACACACACACACGTAAAAATTCAGTATGTAATGAAGGCAGAAATTTAAATTGTTGGGAAAAGAATGTGATACTTTTAATAGAATTTATAGAACTAACTTATTCTTGTGAATGAAAAAGACAAAGTTAGTTCTTTATTTTCTTTTTTACTTACCCAAAAAGAAACCCAGATTGATTAAAGATATAAATGGAAAAAAAAGAGAAAAATATATTAACTGCCTGTGAGAATATAGCCTATTTATATAATGTTGGGAGCCACTCTGAGCCCACTAGTCGAGAAAACTCCTGGTGAGGTTAAAGCAAGTTTGCACGGTCTCTTGCCAATCAGATGATGACCAATACCCACCCCCACTCAATTATTTCTGNCTCTCTCACTCTCTCTCTCTCACCAACACCATCCATCCTTCAGGGACCCCTGGACCTGCCGGTGCCGGCCTCTGACAATATAATACAGTATGGAAAGATATTTTAAACAATTGTATTTTATCAAATCAGTGACATGCATTTAAAAATAAGGTCTACAATAAATATTAGCAGAATGCTATGCATAACTGTTTTTTCTGGTTTGTATCTGCATATTTATAATAGGAATAACACATGTTGCCTTTTCTTATTTTATAAATACCTAGCTGTTTGCTTTCTGTATAAAAGAGACTTCTTATATTTTCATCTATATACCATAATCCCTTTCCTGTGCTCATAATGTAATTATGATTTTTCTTCCTACATGTGATATTTTGTCTTAAAAATCTTCTTGGAAGAGAAAAATCTTTAAGCAGATTTTGTTGATTGTGGACTAATATTATGTGGAGAGCCTGTGTTAAAGATAACTTTTCAGTCAGGAGCCCCTAAGTATTTATTTTATAAGGCATTTTTCTGGAGGAGCTCAGTTTTCCACAGAAGACCTTCCAGTTCCCTGTCTAGGGGATTGTCATGCTTGCCTGCATTCTAAATCAGTGTACAGGAAAGAAGCCTGAATCCCCTGACCATTCAGACTCTTCCATACCCATCACATGTTTCGTATAGCTTTTAAGCTCACCTTTGTTAATTGCTGGGTTTGAGGCTCCTGAGTTCAGAGCACTTCCAATTCAGATTCTCTTGAAAATAAACTTTTTTCCTCCTGTCTAATTTTTGGGTGTAAGAATGTGGGATATTCCTCTTTGGGACCATGTACATGAGATCTGAGGTATCTAATCTGTCCTGTCCTCAAATTGTCATGTATTCTCTACCTCTAAGAATTTTAGTACCTAGTTTCTTATATCCTGCTAAGTAGATTATTCTACTTTAGATTATACTAGTTTATCTGATTTCAATTTTCTAAAAAATATCAAAATTCTAATTTGCTGAAATCTCCTCATATTCTTTGTATTCATTCACTCTGTTGAGGATAAGGAAATGCTAAGTTTTTGAAACATCCACAGTTGTAACCCCTACCAGTTAATAATACTGTAAACATGACACTAAAGGCAAATTGTATAAGTGGAAGACTCATAAATTGAATTTATCAATAATTAAAAACATTTATAAATTTTAAAAATTAAATAATTCAGGGGCACCTAGGTGGCTCAGTCAGTTAAGTGTTTGACCTCGGCTAAGGTCATGATCTCATGGTTTGTAAGTTAGAGCCCTGTGTTTGTACTTTGTGCTGACAGTCTGGAGCCTGGAACCTGCTTTAGTTTCTGTCTGCCTCTCTTTCTACTCTTCCTCTGCTTGTGCGCTCTCTCTCTTTCTCAAGAATAAATAAACATAAACATTTTTAAATATATAATTCAATTAAAATTAAAGAGGTAAAGATAAATGTTATGTAAGAGAAAAAAAGAATGTATATTTTGTACATAATTGTTTGAAAATAATAATGAAAATGAGTAACCTAATAAAAGCAATAAGCAAATATATATGAGTATGCAGCTCACAGAAGAAAAAAGTGATTAGTATATGAAAGACAGATAACTAAAAAAACAAATTTATAGAAGAGGATTCCACATTTATCCAACTATTACATTTGCTAAGATGAAATGTTTGGTAATCTCTGTATAAGTGAGTGTGGAGAAGTAACTATTCTCATGTGCCAGTGGTACAAGTGTAAGTTAGCTCAATGCATATGGAGAGCTAATTGCTAACATTCATCAAAATCTAAAATGCCCACCTCAATCTAGCAACTCCATTTCTATAAAGGATGCTTAAAATATTTACATAAAACCAGACAAAATTGCACATATAAGGTTATTACTTCAATTCAACAGTAACAAAATAAGGAGAACCTGATACTAAAGATAACAATTATATATAACATGATCTATCCATGCAATGTAGTAATTGGTCATTGAAAAGAAAGATCCATATATAGTAATATATGGCAAATGTCTAGGATTTTTAAAATGTAGAGTCATACTGTGTATAGTAAGTATTGATTTGTTCAAGCAAAAGAATGTACATTTAAATATATGATGTGCATTTAAAATTACTGGATGATATATAAAAATTGTTATAAGCTGTTAAATAGTAGAACTGGATAAGTATGGAAATAAATTTTGCTTTTCACTGTATGTTTTTCATACTTTTGAATAACATTTTGTAGAAAATATACTTCCAAAGTATGTTTTTAAATTACTATTTAAATAATTGGCAAAGTCTGTGATATTTTGCTAACAGAAAAAATAATCCATAATCATGAACTCACTTTATTTGAAACTGTATACATGGAATTGGTAAAAGTTGGTGAATGTGTGTATATCTGTAAACAGAAAAGCATGCAGAAAAGGTTTCATTCAGTTTATTTACTTCCATTTTCTTAATTTCATTTGTTATATGAAGCAACAAAACCACAGATACATACACACACACAAATAAAATGATTTGAAAATAAAAAGGAAGAGAGAATGGAGGAAGAAGGGAAGGAACATTTTTCCTTCTGCTGATTATGCTAAATAGAATTCCTTGCCCTGGAGTAGGGAAGTGAAATAACCTCCAAAAGGTAATAATACTGTAAATGACTATGCTTTATTCCTTGAATTGTTGTATGCCCTCCCAGGCACAGAATACCAAATCTGCCTCCACTCACTGCCTCTGCATTCCCATCTTTGGCTCAGCATCCCTGGGATTCCCGTCAGGACCATTGGTTGGGGGCAGTGAGGCACAGCTCTGCTTGGCACCCTTCTGCACTTATTCAGTTCTCCTGTGGCCTGGAGTGCTATTCCCTGTCGGAGTCCGGCTCCGGCAGGTCCAGGGGTCTCTGAAGGATGGACGGTGTCGGCGAGAGAGAGAGTGAGAGAACCCGAGATCCTTTCTGACCACCAAGCAGGCACCTCTGTCCTGTCGGTTTTGGTGTCTTTATTTATAGGTCAAATGTTAACATGGCATCAGGAAATAGAATTTTTATAGTGGATAGTTCTCTGTGATAAGATGTTTTTGGAAAATGTACAGAAACAGGTTTTACAGAAGTCTTCTTGCAGAACTGCCCCAATTATAGTGAGGTTGAGTAACTAAGAAAATAACAGGGCGTTCACATTTTAATAACGCTAAGATTAAGTCATAGGTTTGTAGATACTCTTATCCATCCTCATCACAGCTGTCAGGGTAAGGGAAGGTGTGTGTGCAATGTAGCACACCTACATTGAGTGGGGGTGGATATCGGTCGTCATCTGATTGGCAAGGGACGGTGCAAACTTGCTTTCACCTCACGAGGAGTTTTCTCGACTAGTGGGCTCAGAATGGCTCCCAACAGTTCCCTTTCTCCTTCCCCTGGCCTCCACTCTGTCCTGTCTCTCTAGTGACGTCCTTTACCCATTCCAAACTTTGCACGGTGGTCACTTATGATGGAATTCTCATTTGAATCAGTCCACATCCCACGGCTAGGAGGAAAATTAACAGCTAGCCCCTAACCACTTCTTCTTAACGTTGTGCATTTCAAATATTTGTTCACATGTACATTTTTTAGAAGAGTATATATAATCTTCTTGAAATTAGAGCCTATGTTTATTTATCATTATATGTAAAGGTTTTTTTTTTTTTAGCGCACTATTAGGTAGAAAGCATTTATTTCTTAATATTAGCACATTTCATAGAATAAAATTTAATGATTACTTAGTGTCCTATGTAAATAAAGCTGTTAACTCAAATTTATATTCTTCCACAGAGATATTATAGTACTTTTTTTGAGGCTCTTAGTTTATGTTTTCATTTTCTTCCCTGCAAATAAAAGAATTTCAACTGGAAATTTAATATGAGCCACTAGGACAATTTGGATGAGTGGTATATTAAATTCTCAAAAATCTGAGTATATAAAATATAACACTTCTTTTGGTACTGTAATTTGTGTTTCTGAAGCCAACTTTAACTAGCATGTGGGAACTATTTCTGATTATTTCTTTTTACCGTGTGATAGTATCTTTTAAAATGCTTCAGATACTATATGAAATTAAACGTGAGATATTAAATATGGTCCTTCTGGGAGATGAAAGCATTTTATTTAATTTCTGTGTTTATTACAGTAGGAGAATCCTTAGCACATGGCAGAGGGAGATTCGTTCACAGAATATCCTAAAGAAGGGGTAAATTTTTTATTATAGGCAGTGTGAAAAATACATATGAAGTCAGACCAAGTTAGAAAGCATGGAAGAGGCATAGAGGATTGGGATGCTATGCTAAATGGAGAACCAGTAAAGACTGCCTGGATGACTATACTTCCCACCTCAAAAATAAAAGGTGAAGATAAGACACCGTTCTTCCCAGGCACCAGCAGTGAAAACTGTGAAGAAACTAATTGCTTTCCAATTAGAGAATGAAGGGAGATGCAAGATTTTTTTTCCTTAAAGGAGGAATTTAGCTCTTCTAGCAATGATTCGCTTACACATAAAGGATTTCAGAAATGCAGAGATCATTCATATGTGCCCATTCAAAAGCAGATAGATTAAAATAAGGCAGTTCTAACAGACTGTGACATGGGAGACAGCATCAAAGACCTCCTTGAATAACTCTTATCTGGATCATAATGCAAGTGAAAAATTAGTTCCTCCCCTAAGCTCTGGTCAAATTATATAACTTGATAAAAACAACCAACCAAATCCCAATAGGTTTTAAATGTTAGAATTTACTCATAAGCAACTTTCTCATTATAAAAAAAAAAAAAAAAAAAAAAAAACAGGAGAAAAAAGTCTGAAAGTTGATCACATTTTGGCCAATTATTTTTATTTCTTCCTCATTTAAATATCTAATTTTCTATCACAGTAATTGTCACCTGGCAGATTATTTACTAACTGTGGTTGTTTACTCAATACCTCTCTGCAGATACTGTGAAATTATTGAGGATAGGTAATAGTTGCTCATCTATACTAGAGAAAGATGAGATATTTTATGATCATTGAGATGTGCATGTGTAGACTATCTGGGCCAATAGGTGTGGCAAGGAATGGCTAATGAGATAAATCTCAGTGTACATACAGATAATTCTTGTTTAAATCACACATAGATCTAAGTTATCATGGTTTAGTTACATAAAACCAGTCCCTAATATCACAGTTCAGATTTCAGGTATATAATAATATAACTTACTAAGTATAGTAATGACAAATAAATGTGTAAATTGCAAAGTTTTTTTTGCTAGCTCTTGAATCCACAAATCACAACATGAAGAACGTGTAAGCATCATGGTCAAAGACCATACCACTTCTTCCAAAGTCTTTTATTTATTGGGCACTCTACATTTGTTAGTTCATGCACAGACAGCAAAGCGTATGGTTGTGTTGTATCCTTGTCTTCCAGTTATAAATCTATGTTCCATTTTACAAAAATGGATAATCAAAAGATGATCTAGGCCAATAAAAATGAAAATGCAGTAACGAAGTGAGTGATAACATTGCAAGTGAAATTCAAATAACACATAAATGTAATTATAGAAAAAATAGCTGGTCATGAGAATATTGACATGGCCAACACTAGAGAGATTTTAGATATGGTACCAGAGGAATGTAGTGAAAGGGATCTTACAAAGATCAGAAAGGATGAAGATATCCCAGAAGAAATGACACTGGCAAAACAAAGGGAAAGAAACCCAAACACTTCACATTAAAAGAACTTTTGGATATATTTCATCACATTTGAAAGCAAAAATGATAAAATGTTGGAAGCTAATCCAAATTTATAAAGGAGAGGGCATCTGGGTGGCTCAGATGGTTAAGCATCTGACTTCGGCTCAGGTCATGATCTCAAGGTTCATGAGTTCTAGTCCAGAATTGGACTCTGTGCTGACAGCTCAGAGCCTGGAGCCTGCTTCAGATTCTGGATCTCCTTCTGTCTCTGCCCCTCCCCTGCTAGTGCTTGCTCTCTTTCTCTCTCTCAAAAATAAACATTAAATTTTTTTTAAAAAAATTTAGAAGGAGAATGACAATTCACCAAGACATAAAAGAGATATTTTATGTCAGATGTTATACAGTAAGAAGAAGGCAATCATTGTTCGAACTATTCCTGATACTTAATTTTTGCAAAGAATTAGACACATTTTTTTCATTTTGTCTTATGTTTATAAGGTAGTAAATAGATATTAGTTTTACTGTTTTATAAATTTCCTATATATGTATAACTAACTGTAAGAAAGTTCTTGTTTTGGCAAACATTTCTGAAGGTCACAGGAACAATAATTTCCCATTGATTAAAAACACTTTACAGTGTTATTTGCATGGTATTTTTATGAGCTGTCACTATGGTAGAAGTGAGAATTGTCTGTGTATATTGTTAACATCGTCACTCTTTAAAAAAATCTTATGTGAAAAAAATGTTATGCCATACTATAAAAGTTAAGCAGAAAATATCAATGGTCTTCTCAGTGAACATTAGTATTTATTTTAATGTTTATCAGATAGGAAGTATATGCTTTGGATTGACATTTGTGAGCCTGTACGACAACTACAATATAGGGGGAAAAAATCTTTGCATTAAATTTCAGCATAAAAATATAGTTTTATTTATATTTACATTATATAATATACTGTTAAAAATTTAATTCGGAAACAAATTATTGTGATTTTTGTCATTTTAAATTTCCATTATGAACTAGTTTTGTCAATCTACAACACTGTCTAGTAGACACATAGTAAAAATGACATGGCTCCTCTCTGTCCCCCTCTCTCTCTGCCCCTCCCTGCTTGTGCATGTGCGCTCTCTCTCTCTCTCTGAAAAATAAATATTTAAAATAATGTCATGGCTCTAAAATGTCTCTAGATCTTTCTTGATTTCTCGATTGCTTCCTGTCATATTCCAGTTTCCCACTGCCTCCACCAATGTCCCCACCTCATCCACAACCACAGTCTGTAGATGAGATTGATGATTAGCAGACCAAGATTGAGAAGTTACAGAAGACTCCTTGACTACACCTTTCATTTTATATTTTGACTACATTGGATGTGTGTATATATACATATGATATATACATATGTGTATGCTCAAAGGCTTAGCTAGTAAAATATTTGGGGAGGAGATAAAGATTAAGAAACTATTGAATATCATTAGGGAAAGGAGACCAGTTGGATGGGACATTTGTTCCATGGAAGAACATGTCAGTAATACATGGAAGTATTAATTTTAAGCCAAAAAAAAAAATGTGTAAGTCAAAAATCAAAGCACCTCAGTTCAATTGGTAGAAAGTGAAGTGTGTAGATTATGGGATGGTCATAACTGGACTCTTTATTGACTACAGTACCAACACCAACAACCATAATAAAAAGATCAGCAACATTTATTGAGAATTTACCATGTCCCTACCAATAGTCTTCACAAGGGAGTGGCTCATTTAATGTTCCCAATAACTATATGAGATAAAAACTATTAGTAACCCAATTTTAAAATGGGAAAACAGATATTAACTAAATTCCCTAAGATCACATGGGTAGGAAATATTGCACCCAGTCAGGAGTCCAGATCTTCCACTCCAGAACACATATCCATTACCTGCTATACTAAGCTTCATGCATAGGTTCATAAATGGGGCTATATATATATATGAAATCTCCTTTAGCCACTGTTTTATTCCAACTAGGAATGATAAGGAAAGTCATGAGAAATAAGATGAGCATCTACATTTTGAATAACTGGCTGTATAGCAATAGAGGAAAATAAATTGACACTTAGGTTTCAAGAGTTGTTTGCACAGTGGTGGGTGGCAGGCACATACTCTATACCTAAGTATCTTAAGATAGTACAGAATTCAGCATGTAAAGGCAGGTCAGTCAATTGAAGTCATTATTACTGATTGAAAAGAGATACAAGTTCCAGTAGAGTTTCAGCCATATTCTCAATAATAGAAATATGAGAATTTAATTTAAAAAAAAGTCTGAATAAACCATGATCTCACTCTAGTTCTTCAAGCTTAATAGCCAGGTGCTTTTAAGCAAAGCCAGTAGAGTACATTGCATATGACATTTTATCCATCTTTGTCCAGACAAGCATACAAATGATTCAATTATACAGTACCAAAATACCTGCCTAAGATTTGTCCTTAGTTTGTCTTAAAAAAAAAAAAAAAAGCTTCATTGAATCAATTGATTGACACACATTTATAGGCTCCATTTATCTATTTCATGGAATCCTACAATTACAGAATTTCACAAAAGGAAGTACTTTGGAGTGAGGAGTTTCTTCTGGTTTTCAAATTCTAATTTCTTTCATACTTGATTAAAAGATTAAAATGTGTAGGCAATTTCATTTGTTAAATACATGGCTGTGATTGATTTCATTTTGAGAAGAATCGGGCAAAGTATTGACACTTGCATTGTTTAGGAATTATCACAGTTAACCCACCCAGAAGCCTAATAAAATGTCTTATTCCTGGGTAAGTTGAACTGGCATATATAAGACAAGTTTTCATGTTAAGTAGATATGAAGGTCAGTGGATAAATAGACACTGAGGGGGGCGGGAGATATTTTGTTTCTCCCTATGTCTTTTCTATAAAAATGCCTTTGCATCTATCAAAGTTGGTTTATTCCAAAGCTTGAAATTGGAAGGAAACTGCAATTTAAGAAACAGTAAAAGAACACTCTGTACTCTCCTTGAACTTCTCTGCCCCAATCTCTACATATATTTTCATTTTGTCCTCAGTCTTTTGTGATTGCTTTTGAAGAATAATATGGGCTCCCTCTGGTGACTAATTTCACACCTAAACATTCCCATGGCAGTTAATTAAGAGGCTGCAGTCTCTGGATTGTGTGCTTGTCTTATGCAGAAAAGTATATGAGGTTATAGGCCTACGGGGAAGATGAAAAAAAAAAAAAAACGAAGAAGAAGAAGAAAAGCCTTCTGAGTTTAGCATTGGCTGTTCATTGAATGCATAAAGTAAGTTTTCATCACATAACTAACTTCATCACATTAAACTCCCCAGAGGTACAGTGTCCTTTATTTCTTTTTTATTGTAGCTATTCTGTTTTAAAATGGGAATATTTGACATTTTCAGGTAAAATAGTTTTTTAAAATGCAGAGAAACTTAAAATATTTAAAAATAATATATATGAGGGGCCCCTGGGTGACTCAGTCTTTTAACATCTGACTTCAGCTCAGGTCATGATCTCAGGTTCGTGGGTTCAAGCCCCCGTGTCAGGCTCTGTGCTGACAGCTCAGAGCCTGGAGCCTGCTTTAGATTCTGTGTCTCCCTCTCTCTCTGACCCTCCCCTGATCACGCTGTCTCCTCTCTCTCTCTCTCTCTCTCTCTGTCTCTCTCAGAAATAAATAAAACATTAAAAAATAATATATATGAATGTCTTTTTCAATGTATTAGTGCATATGGAAAATGGAATACAGCCAGGGGAAATAGGAAATTGATTCCACAGATGAAGGACTTCTCTAGGACCAGTATCTCCAAGCTGGGCAATTCATCATTAGCTCAAGAGGGACTTAGGTGAGGCCTCTTTCCCGACATTATGTAGCAGAATTCAGGCTTTTTATTTAACCCATCCTTCTGTCTTTTTCTTTCTGTCTTTTCTCTTCTCTTTCCCTTTCAGGCTAAGGAAAAAAATATATATATATACATATAAATATATATACGTATATATATATATATACTCTAGGAGATATAATTAAACTTTGCAGTCATATTCTGGTCTGATACTCAGAAATCATCGTTTTGAATTTTCTATGTGTCCTTTTCTTCCAGCAGTTACATTTTCCACACAGATGTGTTTCTGTAGAAACAGTCATGAAATTGAATATTGTTTTGTGTCTTGTTTGCGATTTACCCATGTTAGTGCCAATGTGTACATATCTTCCTGCAACTGGCATCTTTACCAACCTGAGATTTTAGAGATTTATACATGTTGATGTATATAAATATAGTCATTTTCTTTATCTTCTTTATCTATAATACTATAATATTATTTATTTATCCAGGCCATTAATGATTACCATTTAGTTTGGTTTTCATTTTTTAGTCAACCTGCAAAGTTAGAGCATCTCAGGACCTTTTTTCCTCTTTGATACGTGAGGTTTTTCTCAGTGCACAGACTCTGAAGTTGGGTTGATTGGTTTCAGTGGATGAGCATATTCAGCTCTGTTAACTAATGCAAAATTATTCTTTAAAGTGATTGTTTCCTTTACTTCCCAACCCACTTATTATTTACTCTATGAGAAAATTTTGCTTGGGGGGGCAGTGTAAAAATACATTCTCAGTTTAATTTCTACCATTCTAAGTAATACTTGTAAAACTGTTTTTCACAAATGACTTCATTTATGAACAACGTACCATTGACACAGTTTCCCCCTAGTCACCTGGTGCTTTTGCACATGATAGAATAATTTTTTTTCTTTCTCTTTTTCTAAAATTTACACAACAGAGTAAATCTTAACATGCCTTGCTTCTATGTATATCTCCCATCTTAAAAACTCATAAAATCTAATGTGATGTCAAATGCCTCTCTGGCCAAAGTACCTGGTTTATGGGCTGCCCTTTACAGAAAATTTGCTGTTTTCACTCCCCTTCCTCCCATTGTCTCTTGAACTTATAACAATAATATTTTATTTCCCTGACATCAATAAAAGTACTGTTTCTCTGTTGGACACTCATGGCCCTCATGTTGCTACAAAATAAAGGTTTTTTTTTTTTTTTAATAAAAGCACATTAGTGCTATTTTTCCTGGGCTGTCTTTAGTCAACTTATTATCACATTTAACCTAGCTGATAGCTTCCTCTTCTTTTAAACACTTATTTCCTTCATTCTGGCCACCCCTCTCTTTTCCCTAGTTTACTGAACATTTGTTGCTCAATCTTCCTTATCTATCCCAAATATCTAAATTTGGAGGGACTTAGGACCCATTCCTTGGAACTCTTACCTAGTTTCTCTTGATGAGCACATCTAGAACTCTGATTTTAAATGTCATCTGTATTCAAATGTCAGGTGTATTTATTTATTTATTTTTTTATCTGACATCTTCATATGAAAGTCTAGGAGTCAACAAAACAAAACCAACAAGTCAAAATTTAAATTGTAGTCTTCTCCTCAGTTCATATTGTTTTTCCCTTTTCTCAATTTCCTCTAACCCATTTAACGGTAACTCCATTGTTCCTATTGCCAAAGCTGAAAGCCATGGAAATATTCTAGGTATCTCTCTATATCAACTATTCTTTGTCTCATATGAAGGAAATTGTATTGACTTTTTCTTTAAAACATACCCACATTCCAGCACCTCTTCCTAATGCTACCACTATTATTTCAGTGTAAGTTTTGCAAGCCTTTCATTATCTAGTACCTGATACATGTCCGTGATTCCACCCTTGTGTTCAGCGGTGTATGTTTTTCTGCTCAGAACACAAAATGGTGCTATTAAAGGTAAATCTCATGTCACTTGTTTTGTAAAATTTCCTTTAATTTTTTCATATATCTCAAAAATATCCAAAGTGATTACCATGTCCACATTAATTGGTGCTCTCTGTCTTTTCTCCTATCCTGCCTCTTTTCCTACTGCTCACTTCTCTGCAGCCAGTTTGCTGTTGTGGTGGTAAGCACACCAAGTATCTCTCTGCTTTAGGGGTCTTATATCTAGTGTTTGATTTTTCTGGAGTCACCCTCCCCATATCTTGGCAAAGCTTACAACCTTTACTCTATTAGAGAAATCTTCTCTGACCTCTCTTTCTAACATTAAAATCTATTCCACCCCTCTCTACCCAATACTGTATTTATTCTTATGGAATATGTTGTCATCTGTCACAGTTTGTATTTATTTGTTTACTGGTTATTAGCTATTTACACTGCTAGAATTAAGCACAATGAATGCAGGGGCTGACTTTTCCATTATATCCCCAGCATCATGAAAAAGAAACAATAAATATTTGTTGAATGAATGAATAATATTGAATTCCCTAGTCACCTTCCTGTGTACTCTTCTTCTTTCCTAATATTCAAGTCATAAAAGCTGATTTTTCTTTCCAACATTATCTGTGCTGGCTTAGACACTTCTCTTACATGGTCAGCTTCCTCCTTATTTGCACTTTTACCCTACCTAGTCTGAATTTAATTGTTTCCCATTTCAACTGCATTTCTAAATACTCAAAAGTTCTATTTTACTTATTCTACCATATTCTGATACTTCCTTAATCATTTGGACTAAAGAAAATACAACCATTTATTTTTTTCAAATTTCTGACATAAATAATGGTTTTCATTAAAATAACATAGGTATGTTCCTTTTATTAAATTTTGATGTGGGAGGATTTGGAAATCAAATAAGTTTGTTGTTGATAGTGATTTCCTCTATAAACACTTGATAATCACTCTATCTTTTGCCCAAGAGTATCATTTTATAAAATGTTATTTTCTGTATGCAAATTGTATTTTTTGTATAAACTGGGGCTAAGGCTCTCGAGAAATCGGTAATAGTAAGTTTAAAAATATTTTTAAAATACAGAGTCCAGTATAAAAGAAAACAGGTAGGGAAACCACAGAGATAGCAATGATTCAATAGGATTCTCACCCTGGATAAGTGACCTGTGGTTGAAAATAGACATCTAACTCTTGGATATTCATTCTTCAGACCACACACAGCTGAGAGACTAAAACTTTAAGTGAGTCATTTAAATATCCAAATATGGAACAACTTCATTGAGTATTCTCTACATTGACCTTCTGAACAGATAACCATCTACTCAACTTCTCATCTGTTTCAAACACTCAAACCCTTCAGACGTATCATATGACTTGGAGCTTAAAAGAAAAAAAAAAGGAGCCATTTTTGTTTCTCCCTTTTTTCCTATATTATTTTCTTTCTTACCTTTTTTTATTCTTTTGGTAAATAAAGGAATGAATAACCATTTAAAGAGACCACCGAGTCTGCCTTGTGATCCTGATTCCTCACTAGCTTTTTGGTAAACTTGTTTATTGCAAAGGACAGATTTAAGAGTCTTTATTAGAGATTTTGAAATTCAAAACAAAATGCTAGTCTGCAATCTAAGCTCTGGATAATCTTTTTCATTCATCCCTAGTGGTACAGATTTTTATTTTTAATTACTTTTCCTCAAAGCAACTCTTTTTCTTCTTCTTCTTCTTAGATCTTAACTCCACTTCCATCCTAATCAAGTGCTTTGCCTTTTTCATCCTTGAGAAAACTGAGTCAATCTTGCATGGAATGTCTTAATTCTGCTCTTACCTATCCCAAATTATAGAAATGGTTAACTTAAATTTCATTTTTCATTATGTCCTCATAACCTATAGTAAGATAGAATTTATCATATTCTCTCCAATCAAGAAGAGTAGTTATATCAATTTGTAATGCTATAACTAGCTCATCAAATAACTCTCTCTGGAGATCAAGTACAAGCAGTCAACAACAGAGTAAATAAAGTATCTTTACTAGTAGATACAATGCAGTTCTCTGAAAACTACTCTGGGGCTATAAAATAATTACCTAATTTAAGCATATATAGAATATTTGTTTTGAATTTTAAAGTGAAAAACTTTTAAAAATCAATCTTTGAATCTCAATCTCTCTCTCTTTCTCTATCATCAATTCTTTCTCTAAGATTATAGTACCGTAAAAATATAAAAGGGTTCCTACTATTTATATTGTTTCTTTTGGAAACTTGGGTTTCTACTTCAAAAATCAAGGAATTGGTTAATTCCCCAGTATTTTCATGGGGTAAGAAATTTTAAATGTCTATATCTAATTGATTTGAACAATTTTCAAATCTTCACCACTTTCTCCTAATTGTCATACCTCATATATTTCTCCCAACACATTTTATAAGAAACAGATCTGTGTATTATTCAGTATCAAATTTGACTAACAGAAATGGGGGAAATAGTTTCGCCAAGACACAGAAGCAACATAAGTCATGACACTACTATGTCATAATATTACACTCCACCTTGAACTTAATCTTGAATGGAACTTAAAATATTGTCTTTGGTACTGGTAACCATTCTAATCAATTTTTAATGATATAACTACTTTTTCTATGGATGAATGTTTTGTGGATACTCTAAATTAATGTTTTAAGGGCACTAATATCTGCTATAGTATGATGGGTAAATTAATGTTAGGAATCATTACTATCTATAAGATATGCAGAGGTGTCACTTTAATGGTATTGCTTTAGGAAAAATGATAATCTATTCTAATGGGCCATATACAATAAAGGAAGAGATTATATTAATCAGGATGAGCTTAGATTCAGATTCAGTTTTTTCTACACATTACCAAATACAATCGATCAAAGCCCCCACAATGATCAAACATCCAACATCAGTCTACCAAACGCTTAAAATTTAGCACAACATATTCTTTGAACTGAGTTGACTTTACTGGTAGATTTGATATGATGAATGATTTTTCATAGATCTTTGAATATTATGTTTTGAATATTTAAATACTGACTTGTCAGACATTTCTTAGTCCTTACCCTCAATCCAAGTAAATAAAGTGAATATGAATGAATTCATTTTAGGTGGTCTTTGAATTTATGTTGCATAATATGTGTGTACTGAAACAGCTTAATTGAATATTAAAAACTGGAAATTCTCCAACTCCCCAAATATGAGAAAAATCGTCCTCTAAAAACTTACTAATTAACATGTAGAAATGTGTGTGTGTGTGTGTGTGTGTGTGTGAGAGAGAGAGAGAGAGAGAGAGAGAGAGAGAAGGAAAATCATAAGCACTCTTCCTGTTCAGCACAGAGCCGAACACAGGGCTCAATTCCATAACCCTAGGATCATGACCTGATCCAAAATCAGGAGTCTGACATTCAACTGACTGAACTACCTACATACCCCAGAAATGTGTCTTTTATAGTAGCAAGAAACATACTGTCCTTTCCAAGCAAAGTGATTTTAAACAATGTGCACAGAAATATAATCAGCAATACTAACTTAACATAGTTGCCAAGTAACAGAGAGGTTAATAATATAAACTAGGAACAAAGAGTCAATATTGCTAAAGTAACAAGTATTCTCAATATCACTGATAGATTCAGTGCAACCCTAGCTAAAATTCCAGCCAGCTAATTGTTAAAAATTGATAAGGTGATTCTAAAATTTATATAAAAAGTCAAAAAAACTAACAATACTGAAGAAGAAAACAAAGTTTGATGAGTCACAATACTGAGTTGTAAGACTTATTATAAAACTATAGTAGTCACGACAATAGAGTATTGGTAAGAGGATATTATTGGTCAGTAGGTCTAAATAGAGAACTTAGAAATAATTGACTCACACAAATATAGTCAACTGGTCTTTAACAAAAGAGGAAAGACAAATGAACAGGGAAAGGGTTTTCTTGTCAACATATTGTGTTGAAAAAATTGTAACTCCATATGCAAAAAATAAACGTAGATACATTATATCTTATGTAAATATTAGCTCAAAATGGAATATAGAAATTAAGTGTATAATGCATATCTGTAAGACATATTGAAGAAAATACAGGAGAAAAATTGACATCATTGTGGATTTGGTGATGAAATTTTAAATAAAACACCACTAGCATGATCTGTGAAAGAAAACAAAAAAACTTAGTTGTTATTAAAATTATAAAGTTCTACTGTATCAAGGATATCAATATGACAATGAAATGATTTTGAGAAGATGATTTACGAAATATGTGTCTGCTAAAGAACACACATCCAAATTATGCATAATTTGAAAACTCTTAAAACTCAGTTAAAAATGACAAAATAGCTAAGTAGTTTTGACAAATATGTAGATGGCAAATAACCATATGAAAAGATGGTCAACATCATTTGCCATTAGAAAATTGGAAATTAAAGCAACAACGAGATGCCACTATGTACCTATAGGAAGGGTAAAATTCAAAACACTGAAAATATCAAATGCTGACATGGATGAGGAGCTAAAGGAACTCTCCTTTATTGTTGATCAAAATGCAAAATGGTACAGCCACTTTGGAAGAGTGTCTGGAAGTTGCTTATAAAAAGCTAACTATAGTTTTTTATATGATCCACATGTCAAGCTCCTAGGTATTTACCCAGTTGAATTAAAAAGTTATGTTCATATAAAAATCTGTGCATGAATGTTTATAGCAGCTTTATTCATACTTGTAAATGTTGTAAATAACTAAGATGTCCTTTTCTAGGAGGTAAAGATAAGCCAGGGAAGCAGGATAGAATGATCCATATAGGAGTAAAGTAAGAGATATCAATATGAAGTCATTTTTAGATCAGTAGAAAAACTGAGGAGTACATATAGAAATGTATGTAGATATATGTAAGTAGATGAGTTATCATATAATATATACCTATATGTCCTTGCTCTTTCAGCTGAGATAGTCTAAAAGCAGTGATACTCTAGTAGCAATGAATACACAGAGTTCCATGATGTTGATTTCTAATACTGTTTTCCAATAAAGGAAACCAGGGTTCCTTGGAGAAGTAACTTATTCTAGGACTTGGGAAAGAAATATACAAGTTTAGCATGGAGCATCTTACACTGACAAAAGGTAAGAAAGTACTAAAAAACAAACAAAAGCAACAAAATGATGGGAGTATGTCAAATGAATACAACTGGAAGGAGACAACTGAAAGAACTTCAGTAGCCAAATAGGGACAATTTAAGCAAAAAAGAAAAAAAACAAAAAATTGCACTGAATTGTAACCTAAACTATAAAATAAATATACATGAATCCATACTGACATAAATAAATGTTTGAACAATAATAAATGAAGTTTGAGAATATACAAATATCTTTGCAGAATTTCAAGTAATTATTTATGACACTTCACTTTCTAAGAGGTAGAACATAACCTCCACTTCTTACTTGTGAGCTGGGTTGCAAGGACTTACTTCCAAAGACTGTATTAACACAGGAAAGGGGGAATAAGAGTATCTTTATGGTGTAGCAACTTGAAAACCACAGTCTTAAATTCAGATGATTAAGGATAACAATGGTAAGAAGTCATATTGATAATATTCTTGATATGATGTGTTAAAAATGGCACTTTACCACTGTGGCCCTTTAAAAACCTATTACCATAGTTTAACCATAAGAAAGGCAGATAATCTCAATTGAGTGATATACAAAATTTCAGATTAACAGAAAACAAGAAAGTCTGAGAACCATCATAGTCTAGAAAGGTCTAAAGAAGTTTGATGATCAAATGCAAAGTGGGGCGCCTAGGTGACTCAGTCTGTTGGGTGGCTGACTTCACTTTGGGTCATAGTCTCACAGTTCGTGGGTTCAAACCCCGTATCGGGCTCTGTGCTAACAGCTAGCTCAGAGCCTGGAGCTTGCCTCAGATTCTGTGTCTCCCTCTCACTCTCTGACCCTCCCCTGCTCACACTGTCTCTCTTTCTCTCTCAGAAATAAGTAAAACATTAAATAAATAATAAAGTGGTAAACTGAATAGGATTCTGAAATTGAAAAAGTACATGAAAGATAAAGTAAGGACATCTGAATAAAGTATGGACTTAGTTAAAGATAATATATCAGTAATTGTCATTAATGGTAACAAACATAGTATGTAAGATACTAATAATAAGAGAAATAGGGAATGCCATATATGGGAACTCTGTACTATCTTTGCGACCATTTTGTATATCTAAATCTACTCTATGAAGCTTATTAATATATATTAGTTGATGATGTGTTTTTATTTTTATATTTATTAATGCTTATTTTTGAGAGAGAGAGAGAGAGAGAGAGAGAGAATGAGTGGGGAAAGGGCAGAGAGAGAGGGAGACACAGAATCTGAAGTAGGATACAGGCTCCTAGCTATCAGCAGAGAGCTGGATCTGGGGCTCAAACTCACTAACTGTGAGATCGTTGTCTGAGTGGAAGTAGGATGCTTAACCAACTGAGACACACAGGTGCGCTGCTAATGATGTGCTTTAATTCTTAACTCTACCATGAGAATCCCCTTAACACTTCTAGTCTTTAGGGTGGGGAAAGTCAAAGGAAAATTCTAATGTAATTTGGTTACATTATAGAATTCATATTTGTTATTTAGGTAGATTAAGCTTCCCAGATTTTCCATTCAATATAAATACATTGAGTTAAAAACATTTCATTAGGTATGAAGAGAAAAACTTTCAAAGTAATATGTTTTTACATTAATAAGAGGCTTGGCTCACAGAAGGATCTTGAAATTATTGTGAAAATTGTAACAGAAAGTCACTTCTCCATTATTAACTGTTTTATTTAATCAAGTGTTTAAGTTTTCAGTTACTTTAAAAAGTAAATACTTCATGTAACTTAAGAGTAAGCCACTCACCTTTTCCCTTATTTTCCTTTTTTTCTGCTATTTGCCCTATCCTTTTGGAGACATAGAGAATTATTTTTTTTCTTACACCCAAAGGGTCAATCCAGACCCTTACCTGAGGTTATATGTACAAAGAAGTCTATGAAGTGTCATTTGATCCTATTTTTAAAGAACAATGGTACTTACTAATTCTAGGGATGCAATAGTGAGTATGAGTTAAGTAAGGTAATATGTTACTTGTTAATATCGGTTTAGATTGTTGGAGCCTTCAGAATAAATCTCTGACCCTGGAAAAGAATTTGATTTAATAGGTTCAATGGGAAAAAAATCTATTAGCAACTTACTGTAAGGAGAATGTTTCAGAGACCTTGAGGCCTATCATTGCAGATTTCCTTCTCATTCTCTTCCTCTGAGTCTCCAACATGATTCTTTGAAACTTGGGCAAAAACAATTGTCTCAAAAAAGACCCAAAGCCCAATCTAAGAAGGATAACTTAGACATGAGAATATTTGGAGTAATAGAGAAGGAGGAAAATAGATTCAGAGGGCAGGAGCCCTACTTGGCATAGAAAATAGATATTACCCAAATGTTAGTGAGAGTCAGAGAGAGAGACAGAGAGACAGAGAGAGCACACAAGCTGGAGAGAGAGGCAGGGGGAGAGAGAGAGAATCTTAAGTAGGTTCCAGCACAGAGCCCAGTGCAGGGCTCAGTCTCACAACCCTGGTATCGTGACCTGAGCCGAAATCAAGAGTCAGACATTCAACCCACTGAGCCATGCAGGTGTCCCAAGACTTGAAGATTTTACATGTTTTTGAGAGAGTATGCCGTAAATATTAAGTGAGGAAATGGTACCCATCATGAGAGGGAATGTTATGGAAAGGTAAAGTCCTTTGGAGATTTTCCTTTGGACTCTCACTTCACAAGAATTTTTCCAAGTTGTTATTCTACTCTTTATATAGGCACAATTCCTCCAAAATAACTTCATGTTTATTTGCAAGCTTTGGTGTGGTAGTTCTCAAAAAGCTGAAGAAAAATAGGGCTAAAGCTCAATCATATACTTTCCCCACTCCATGTATTCTTACAGGACACATATATATAGAAGAAGCATTCTTGAGTTTTAGGTGGTAAAGGACATTGATCTCAAGAGACTTAAATCTCAAGTTTCTGATTACTTTTATACTTTTATATATATGTATATATACATATACTTTTATATATGAAAGGAAGCCAACCAATTAAAGGGTAGTGGAGGATGAAATTTGTGTTATATAGATAATGCTTGAGTCTTTATGAGTGTTTTATTATCTATTGAAGTGAAACAAAGTAAGCAAAACTTAGGGGCTTTAAACAACAATGACTTACTCATTGTTATAATATCTGTGGGTAGTTCTGCTCCATATTTTTTTGTTGTTGTTGAAGTCACTTGAGCAACTACATTCAAATGTGAGCTCAACTGGGAATGTAATTTCCAAGATGGCCTCTCGTCCTTCAGAGTCTCTCTTTCTTTTTCTGTGCCAACTCTCATTATTCAGTAATCTTGTCTGAACTTCTTTATAAAATGGTAGTTGGTTTCCAAGAGAAGGAGTTTTCAGATGACAAGCCTCAATGTGCAAATTGGTTTCAAACCTCTGCTTTCATTTCCATGCTAATGTTCCATTGATCAAAGCAAGCTATGTGGCCAAGCCCAGTTAATGTAGGAGAGGATTATATAAGCACCTGGATACTCAAAGAAATGGTTTATAGGGAGCTTCCAATTTAATAGCCTCTCATAATTAGAATTTCAGAATAAACATCAAATTCCCACAAATTGAATTTAAATTATTATGCCTTGGGTGATAGAGAGGGTACATGGGAAATAGAGGTCAGGCAGGGTTCCAGATTTTTTTAAACCAAGTATATTGGTTTCTAGTAATTATCTTCTGGGGCCCAATTACCACTTTAATATACCAAATCAATAACTTTAGTTGAATTTTGTTCCCTGATGTATTAACAACTGAATTTTGTAGAACTAATTGGTTTCCTGTGTAAATTCTCTGCTAATATGGTTATTTCCAGATACCACACTTCTCTCTCCACCTACTAGCCTTGCTCAACACAATAAACGTACATGTGTGCATGCATGTGCATGCACGCACACACACACGCACACACACACACACAGATACACACACCTGAAATTAAATTTTAAAAACAACATAAAAGATCACTTAGAATTGATTAAATATTTTATAGGTCTGCTCCCTGAACTTTATTTTCCTGATTCCATCATTTTATTTTAAAAAATGTTTTAATGTTTTTAATTTCTTTCTGAGAGAGAGAGAACAGGGGAGGGTCAGAGAGAGAGGGAGACACAAAATCCAAAACAGGCTCCAGGCTCCGAGCTGGCTGTCAGCACAAAGCCTGATGCAGGTCTCGAACCCATGGACCATGAGATCATGACCTGAGCCGAAGCTGGACGTTTAACCAACTGAGCCACCGAGGTACCCCTCCATCATCATTTTTAAAAGCATGACACTTAGAATGGCTTTCATACATCAACACTGTACTAGGTACTGAGGGGTTACAAAGAAAATATGAGACACTATATCCAATTTGCAGAATACTTTTAATTCAGACTTTTCTTCATATGTGTTAAGAGTTTGTTAAAACTTAAACCATGTTGAGAAGTTTTCAGGAGAAATAATATATGCATATTATGGATGATGAAATTGAGACTCAGAAAAGAGTAGTCAATGTCCACAGGTTTACAACCAGAAGGAGATTGAGATCAGCTCAGAATTCTGATTGTTTGGGTAGAATTCCAATGTTTCTCTGTTTTAGAATACATATGAGCTGCAGGGTTTTATAGATCTGGATTTAAATTTTAACATCAACACTTGGGAAAATTATATAAACCTGTGAAAATGCAGATTATGCATCTTAAATATTACTATTGTGATACTTTATACCATTAGTATGGCTATATTAATATTAATCTACTACATCACTTAATGTCTTAACTGTTATTCTTTTTTTTTTTTTTTTAAATTTTTTTTTTTTNCCCCGTCTTAACTGTTATTCTTAATGCCTTGCAGGTTAGTTAAGGAGTAAGAAATGATCACCTAAACCAATGTCGTTAGGTATTCAAAAGTATTAAAAAAGAATGAATAATACAAAAAAAATGGTTAAACATTAAATTGTGTAGCAGTGAAGGAAGCAAAATATAAGTTCATTGAAAAGGAAGAACAGTGAGGGCTGATGTAGTCAGAGAGGACTTGATAGAAAAGATGACTCTTGAACTTGGCCTGAAATCTATTATACTCATTTGTAGCTTGTGTCCTTTGCCTCCAACCTCAGCAGAGTTCATATTCCTTCTCTGGCTGTCCACAGACATAACATCTCTTGTCAATCACATCTCAACTGAGGAGGATTGACCCTTTTGCCACATTGATTAGATATTATATTGATCGGCCATGCATTATGTCAGCTCACCTTCCTCCCCTTTCTCTTGTGCAAGTGCCTGCACTCTGCTCTTCCAGGGTCTAAGTACCCATATCCAGTATATCTGCCTGGAATCCATGTATTGAAAAGCACAAGGTTCTCTATGATAAGCACTTACATTGGAGAAAATGTGCTCTTCAAAAATATAAGTGCTACTACTCTAAGTACCTGAGGTGAAAGAACAATCGTGAAATTTAATAAAGAAGAAAGGAAATGTTCAATTGGAGACCAAAATTGCTTTACAGCACTACAATAAAATAAAACACGGGCCAGTTGCCCTCAGCACCAGACTATTATTCACATACAGCAAAACAGGAAGTAGCCCTCAGGGTCGCTTGACCAGAAATATATGAGTGATGAAAGCTTTATTTCTTCCCTTTTAACCTCTGAGGAACTATGGGGGAAAGGTAGAAAGACTCACATCCAAGCAAAAGGTAAAAATACTTTCATGTTCTTCTTCCATCTTTCTCATATTTTATTCTGATAAACTGCTCCTAGATTGAATAGAATATGTACTTCTTTATTCTCTTAGGTAATGCTGCCAGTCAGGGGTAGAAATTTGCATTTTCTTTCAGAAATTACACAAATTGTTTCCCATTAGTATTGGAATAGGGCAATAATTCTGAATCCATGAAAAAACTGCCATGTGCCCAACTTAAATCTTTTACTTCAAAATCCTACTTGGTGCTTAGTACAAAACCACACTCATCATAGCACTTAAGATATTTTGTTGAAAAAACAGACAGAAGATATCTATGTAGAAAAAGAGTGACAGTCTGAGTACCATATGAAGAAGGGTTGTAGAGGATTTTTTGTGAAGCTGTTTTTTTTTTGTTTTTGTTTTTGTTTTTTAGGGAAGCGCACTAATTTTACTCAGTGTTTATTTGGAGTGACTTAAAAAGTGTTGGTAGAAAGTAGTTTCTTGTCCTTCTCTCTACTCTCTCTGTTTCCTTAAAATCAACATACTGTTTCTTTTCTAAATGTTCTTATTTGCTAGATTTTTTAAATGTTTTTGTTTGCTAAGGGGACAAATGAGAAGAACTTGATAGAAAAATAAATGAACTGTAATTGATTCATGTTGTTTTTTATGTGTATTAACACTAAAATTCTTTTGTACTCTCTTGGTGAACCATACATATTTCTACCATCATTCTTTTGCAACATGCATGAGAGGTCAAACTTGAGCAGTATTTTACAGGCCTTAGCATTTTAATCTTCTTTTGCAGTTGTTGTTGTTGTTCTTTTCTTCAATCTTTCTCAGCCTCTAATGAAATCTCACACCCTGTTAGGATGAGGTAGTATTCCCATATTGTGCATTCTCTCTTTGTCCAAGCCCCTGTGCTAGTATTTTACAAATAATCTGCAGAAATGACGGAGAATTTAAGTCAAAGATAGCAGATATTCCTAAGTCTTTAAGAAATGCATATATATGAACCATGCACAGACCCTTAGAAACTGGACTGATGTCACATAGAGCTCATTTTGGGAAAGAGGGGAAAAAAATGGAGGTGAGGAGGCTACAGAGATTCTTTATTACTTTCCTTTCTGCAACTCTCTTTGAATTCCTTTATGACATATACTTTAGATTTCCATGTACAGTTTCAAATTACGGAAAGTGTTGTTATTAAACAAAGTCTGAAAGCTACTCCTTTCTCTAACCTTTCAAATGGATGGGTAGGAGAACCCAAGAGGATTGTTCCTGTAAAGACACTCATTTTAGGGACACCTGGGTGGCTCAGTTGGTTAAGCGTCCAACTTCAGCTCGGTCATGATCTCGAGGTTTATGCGTTTGAGGCCTGCGTCGGGCTCTGTACTGATAGAGTCTGGAGCCTGCTTAGGACTCGGTCTCCTTCTTTCTCTGCCTTCTCCCCCACTAGAACTCTGTCTCTCTCTCTCTCTCTCTCAAAAAATAAATAAACATTTAAAAAAAGACACTCATTTTAATAGTAATACAAGTCTTTTGTAGGCAATGACATCATTTTCTAGCTCAAGCATCTGTGATTGGCAGAGTAGAGATTTGAAAGGGAACAAAGAGGAGGACACATAATGTAAGGCCAATCAGAACATTCTGAGGCAGAATCAACAGCATCAAACCAATAGTATCCTCAAGAAAGACGTAATCATAGAGTGAATCATTTTATTCCATACTAGGGAAGAGGCACTCTGAAATATCTATCCCACACCTGGTACCTGAGGCAGAGAGGAAAGAAAATCTCTCCCCAGTGCTTTTTCTTGCCTAATTCCACCCCTGCCCTTGGGAACCACAAGAGTCAAACCTTGCAAATAGCCAGACGCATCTGTTCTAAAGCACTGCATTTTTTTCTGCCCTTAAGTCCAATTCAGTTCCCTTCCTGAGAGTTTGATTTTTGTGTAATTTCAAACCTTTTTTCTTTCTTTACACTATCCAATTCATACTTTCCTGATAGTGTTAATCAAGCAGCCAGACACCTGTGGATGTCTGTGCTTCCTCAATTCTATCTGCTGAAAAGTTTGAGTTGAAAAGTTTCTTTCACTTCCTTGTGAAAGCCAGTCACTGCCCCCAAGAGTTTCTATAAACATTTCTATTAATCTTCTAAATTGCATTTCTCCAAATATTGGCTTTTTTCTCAGTCCTTCAGACTTGATAACCACCTCAATTATTGTTACAAAAGCAACTACCTTAATTTTCTCCAAGTGGAGAACAAATCTTATTTATGAAGTAAGCTTCAAAAGATGACACCTTTGCTTTCTCTCATTTAAGCAGGGAGGTCATATATTTTGCAAATATGTCAATCTTGTCAGCATTATTAGCCATGTCCTTAGAACTTGCTTAGTACTAGAAAATTCACTACAGAGAGAAATGTTAGCTCTCCTCTGTGATGGAAGAAAAAAGAAGGAAGAATATTGACCGTGGGGTTGGGAGTAAAGATAAAGATATAAGTATAATTTTAATTTTTAAGTTTATTTATTTATTTTGAAAGAGAGGGGATGCGCGCAAGTGGGGGAGGGCCAGAGAGCAGGAGAGACCATCTCAAGCAGGGTTCATGCCATAAGCTTGGAGCCCAATGTGGGGCTCAAACTCAGGAACAGTGAGATGATGACCTGAGCTGAGATCAAGAGTCAGACACTTAACTGACTATACCACCAAGGTGCCCCTAAATAATAATTTTAAAGAATAAGTAAGAGGAAATGGGAGAGAAAGAAAAGAGAAGTACAGTAAGGAGTTAAGGGGGTGATTTGAAAGCAGAAACAAAACAAACAAAAGAAACTTGCAAGGTAAGAAATAGGAAACATTTATTTACAATTTTATGTCTGTTGAGCACAAAGCCAGACATTATATTTGAACCCAGAATGATACTTTGTTTCTTATTTGACAAGTATAATTAATCAAACAAAAAGAAAGAAGCAAGCACAAACAATTAAAAAATAAAGGTTCCTGAAAATTGGACAGTTTGTGGACCAATTAAAAGGGGAGAGAACAAGAAAGTGTTAAGAGACAATATTCCAAATTCCTTTATCAGAATCTACCAGAGATTTTCCAAAAAATGTGGAGGAAAGGAAGAGTTGCTCACAGAAAGTATTAGAGAAGGAAATTTCACCCTTTACTCTCAGAAGTTCTGACTGGATTAATAATTGACACAAGACAGTAACAGGAGAAAAAAATGAAGTTTAATTAAGTAGCAGGATTCTCACACAGAAAGTAGTGCCACCGAGGCCTTTCTTCCCAGGAAGCAACTTTATTCCAGCCGGCGTCACTCAGTAGGGTTCATACCCAAAGAACTGAGCCCTGAACACCACATGGCTTGGTTTTTTTTGTATAATTTTTACTTCTTTGTCGCCATATATGATAACACACAAACATGCACTCTGATTAATGTGGTCTCATGTTACAAGCTCATGAGGGATGTCGTCACATACAAGAATAGCAAGGTTGCCTTGAGATGTTCTTTCTTTTTTTTAGGGAGGGGACCCTACCACAGTGGAAGTCCTAGAATAAAAATTGAGACCCAAAGAAATGACCAAGGTATGTAGCTTTTATACATTTTAGACACAGAAACATAAATCTGTGAAGAATTGACAGGACAAGGAATACTTCTGTTTGGTAGTTTCAGTTTGTAAAGAATTCTAAACAGAATTTGGGCTGTGGCAGTATAGTAAAAGTAACAAGGGTTCCTTTAGGGGCTTCTCCAGCCCTGAATTCCCATCTCTGACAATAAGGATGTCTGTCTACCTCCTGGTGCAGGGAAGGTATGTTTCACAAGGGAGATTTATTTCCTGCTTCTGGAGACAAAGGAGGGTTAGAGTCCTTCTTGTACTGGCTGTTTCTGAAGTAACTTTTATTCGAAATGATCCATATGCTGCTGTGGTATATCTTTGGGTAACCTATCCTGATCACCAACAAAAGGAAGAGGTGAATATTCTTTAACATAGGATTTATCTGTAAAGAGTGACTTTTTACATTGGCCCACACTTATTCACTAACATTTGCCAAGATAATATTAATGTTTCATTATCAGTTAACGACTTCCTTAATTAAAGCAAGGGCTAGCATTCCTTCAAAAGTTATTTTTTTTAAAAGAAACTTTAATCTCTTTCTTTTAAAGAAAACATTTAAGAGCTGACTCTTACGTGAATGGATGTGAAGCGTGGTAACATTCCCATATGACCCAAAACTATGTTCCCTCATATAGCAGAGAAACTTGAATTTCTGTTTTGAATTGGCTTCAACTAAGAAGATGGAACATAAAAAAATACCTCTGGTTTTAATCAAGGGAAGCACAGATTACAAACTTTTCTAATTCAACCTCTTTAGCATATGAATAATACTCATAGGATAGGAAACAAAGTACGCTGTCATCAGTAAACAGTAATTTTCATCCTTTTAAATGAGGCTGAATTGGATTTGTATATCTGAATAGAAGAGTAGAGTCTAGAGCACAGAACATGACCTGTGCATATAGGCTAGTATATATAGATCACTTGGTGCCGGAGGCCAGCCCCAGCAGGTCCAGGGGTCCCTGAAGGATGGATGGTGTCGGTGAGAGAGAGATTGAAAGAGCCCTGAGATTCTTTCTGATCACCAGGCAGACATCTCCGTCCTGTCGGTTTTGGTGTCTTTATTTATAGGTCAAAAGTTAACATGGCATCAGGAAATGGAATTTTTACAATGGATAGCTCTTTGTGATAAGATGTTTTTGGAAAATGTACAGAGACAGGTTTTACAGAGGTCTTCTTGCAGAACTGCCCCAATTACAGTGAGGTTGAGTAACTAGAAAAATGACAGGGTGTTCACATTTTAATAACACTAAGATTAAGTCATAGGTTTGTAGATACTCTTATCCATTTCATCACAGCTGTCAGGGTAAGGGAAGGTGTTTGTGGAATGTATGCCTTACGGAAGGGGTTGCTATACAGCATCAGTTAGCAAAGGTGTATGTAGTAACTTATCTTCTGCCCTTATCTGTTCCTTCTCTCTAAGTTAGGCTCTTTGTCTCTGGCCAAAACTTGATTTTTCCAGTTATCTTCTTTATGGCACCAGAGAGCCAACCATACCTTTAAAGAGTTTAGCTCATTTCCAGTACATAGAATAGCCTCTTTGAGTGCATTTACCTTTGTGTCTAGTTTTATGATTTCTTGAATAGCTAGGGTATGAGAGACATTTTTGGTTAGTTGATTTACATGTTGAGCTGTATGAACATCCTGGACTAATGCAACTGTAGAAACAGAATTGTACATGTAAAGGTCAATCTTTTATGAGTAAGGGTCATTAGCCTGCTCATAGCTAAAGGGAAAGTATGGAGGGAAACAGGACCTTCTGGAGACACGATGTCTGTTCCCATAATCAAAAGAAGAAGTTCCCACAATAAGTTCCTTCACAAGGTGCAATCATCATACCAGGGCCGGAGTAAGGGGACAAGTCACTCCCAATATTGATCAACAAGGTACCTTAGGGGTCAGTGCTCAAGCAGAAATAATTGGGTGAGGGTGGATATCGGTCGTCATCTGATTGGCAAGAGACCGTGCAAACTTGCTTTAACCTCACCAGGAGTTTTCTCGACTAGTGGGCTCAGAGTGGCTACCAACAACTTGGTCCCTTGGGAAATGCAGGGAAAGGCTGTTAGATCTTGGGAGGAAGGCATGGAGTTGGTTGCAGTAGGACAGGACAGGTTGTGAGTTTAGTTTGTGAAGTCAGAAAATAGATTTTCCAGTGGGAATGAATATACATTGGAAAATATGCCTAGCTTCAAATATCATAGGGTTACCTCTCATGTCTGGCATACCAGAAGGTGAAGCAACATTGGAGAGTTACTCACATTGAATAAGAAAATCTTAATTTCGGATGCCAGTACTTTCAGCTGTGTCCTTATACAACTCTGACCTCAGATCCCCAACCTAAATAGTTCCGAGTTGCAGAAAAGGAGACTGTGAGCTCTGGGAACTAGATGGACCCTCCCAGTGGGTGCTGAAGAGGTCCTTAACCTCTTCCACAGTCTCATTGAGAGTGGATACTACCCATATGTAATCCTAATGATTAAATACAAAATCCTCTAAACATCACAAGACATTTCTAATCCAATTAAATTGCCAGTGAAGTCAGTGCATTCACTTTTCAGTCTTTGTCTCCAGTCATAGTTTCTGGAAACCAAAGAATAAAGCCGTATTCTCCTATTAAAAAGAAAGAAAGCATACAAAATGTCATGCATTACTATGACAATAAAGAGATTTCTTTATCTGTATTTTTCTAGTACCTTTGGAAACATCAGTGATAAAAGGTCTCTAAGTCTTTTATTCTTACTTAGAATAAAGAGGTTTTCATTCATTCAAGAAAAAAAATATATTCCTTTTAATATTAATTCAACTCATGACCAAGTATTAATTATCTTAATTTTGCTTCCAACAGTTTAGAGGTTGGACCCTGTATATAACATTCAGTATTTAGAAAATTTTAATTTTGTAACCACATTTACATTCTTTAACTAAGGAGACTAATTTGTCATATTATGTATTTACTATTATTATAGTATTATGTCTCAGGTCAGTACTACTTGACAGTTTATAAGTCAGCCCTACTAATCTTAGTTTTTGATAAAAAATCCATTTTTAAAGTCCTTTTTTACAAAATGAGTAAATGAAGAACCAGTCAATTCTGTTATAAAATGAGTGTTTACATTACAAAAGGCCTTACTGGGGAATTCATTGCATTCTGATTTCCTTTACTATCATTTATTCACACATAGGTAAATAAAGGAGCTGCATGGAAGGGCTAAGAGGCTAAGGTTACATCTAAACTATATGCTATCTAATCTATCTAAACTGAAGATGAGGCATTCTGAATAAAAATTTCGTGTCTGGTAAAATAATACCGTTGAAGCATCAATCGATTTATACAACCCCCCTTTTATTCTTTCTTTTTTTAAAAATTTTAAATGTTTTATTTACTTCTGAGAGCGAGAGAGAGCAAGAGAGGCAGTGTGAGCAAGGGAGGGTCAGAGAGAGAGGGAAACAAAGAATCCGAAACAGGCTTCAGGCTCCCAGCTAGCTGTCAGCACAGAGCCCAACGTGGGGCCCGAACCCACAAACCGCGAGATCATGACCTGAGCCAAAGTCAGACGCTCAACTGACTGAGCCACCCAGGTGCCCCAACCCCCCTTTTTTTCTGAAATATATGACTGCAGAAATAAAATCTACTTGTCAATGGTATAAACATCACCTCATGCTGTGACCACAAACATTCTAGAATATATAGGGAATCCCTCATTGGCCATCTATTTCTCTGACCCTTTGACTGTTATATCCTTTAGTTGAACTAAAGCATGAAGACTATGGTATTCACAAAGATTCTTTCTTTCTTTCTTTCTTTCTTTCTTTCTTTCTTTCTTTCTTTCTTTCTTTCTTAGTTTCATTTAAATTCTAGTTAATTAACATACAGTGTACTATTAGTTTCAGGTATATAATATAGTGATTCAACACTTCCGCATATCACCCAGTGCTCATCACAACATGTGTGCACTCCTTAATCCCTATCACCTATTTAACCCATTCCCCCTGAACCCAACCTCCACTCTGGTAATCATCAATTATTGTCTGTAGTTAAGAGTCTGTTTCTTGGTTTGCCTCTCTCTCTCTCTCTCTCTCTCTCTCTCTTTCAGTCTATGCTCATTTGTTTCTTAAATTCCACATGTAAGTGAAATCATATGGTATTTGTCTTTCTCTGACTGACTTATGAGATTTTTTATTTCAAAAACTAGACATCTAAGTCAGAAACTCAATCTTATCTTTTCATTTCTTCTCTCCTATTAAAATGTAAGTCTCATAATAGTAAAGATTTTCTCCTATGTTTTCTCTACTGTACCTACCAATAGCACTGAGAACAATCCTTGGTTATGTATTATATGTTACTATATACAATATTATTTGATATATTTTATTTGTTGAGGGTAGAATGAGTGAGCTACCTTAAGACCAATTTAAATGATGTTAATATGCATTTTGGATCCAGGGTCCCAAACAATGCCACAAAGTTTCTTTCTGGACTCTCCAGGATCTTGACTCTGTTTAGTCTTGCCATGTATTCTTGCTTACTCACATCTCTTCAATTGATGGATTAGTTCCCCATAGAGAAAGGAAAATGGTCACTGAAAATCCAAGACCTTTATCTTTTATGATATAATGAATGATTATCAAATATAATGGAAAGACTCAAAATATCTGGGTACCATGTCAGTTTTATGTGTCAACTTAGCTGAACCTCATAGTATACAGATATTTAGTCAGAAACTATTCTGGATGTATATCAGAGGGTGTTTTACATGAGATTAACATTTGAATTGGTGGAATTTGGGTAACCTGTGGCTCAGCCAAGTTGATACATACAATTTTACCATACCACTGGACCCCTAGAAATTTCACTGAGGTAGAAGGCCCCTGAAATTTGTCAGATTTATTTCTCATCCTCTGACACATAAATATCTTTAAAATAAATCAAAATAGTTACTGTTTCTTGATCATCTGGTCCAAATAGCATAATATGATCAATGTAAGGAACCAATGTGATGTTCTTTGCAATGGAAACACAAATAAAATCTCCCCCCCCCACCCCCACAACTAAATTATGACATAGGGTTGGAGAGTTGAGAATCCCTAAGGTAAGAACAGTGAAGGTGTATTTCTGGCCTTGCCAACTGAATGCATATCTTGCTTCTGGTGGTCCTTATTGACAGAGATAGAAGGAAGCCATTTTCTAGAACAATAGCTGCATATCTAGTATTAATTTGCCCAAGCGTTGAAACCATATCTAGTATAACAACTATCTTTGGAGTCACCACCTAGTTAAACTAGTGATAATTCACTGTCGTTATCCAAGACTTGTCTTGGCAAGTTTCATGAGGATGTAGGAATCACAGTCCCTGAATCTTTCAGGTCCTTGATGGTGGCACTAATTTTTGCAATCCCTCAAAGAATGGGCTATTGCTTTAGGTTTGCTATTTTTCTACATAGTGGCAATTCTAGTAGCTTCCACTTGGCTTTTTTTGCCCTATTAGCCCTCAGTGTAGTTGAGTGAACTACTGTGCGGATTTTGCCAGCTGCTGAGTATATTTAGTCCAATTATGCATTCTGGAACTGAAGAAATAACCACAGGATAGATTTGGAAATCCTTTAGGTCTATTTTGACACAGAATAGCTAAAACTTGATTGACTTCCTGAATTCCATAAGCTTCTATTCTGAGTGGTAGACTAAAGTGACACTTTGAGTCTCCTGAGATTAGTGCCAGTTCAGATTTATGTCCATTGGTTCCTGAAAGATCCAATTATTTCCTTTTTGTCCAACACACAGTTACCTTGTTAAAAGGCCCTTTGGAGAAGAGTCCCTTTGGAGAAGGCTGAGAGAAGATATATACAGAGAAGGGTGAATAATTTAGGTCCAGAACATACCATCTCTTAAAGGGCCCCCATGTTATCAAAATTGTGTAAGTTATCCATGCATCTTTTTTTCATTTTTATGATCCAAACCCCATCGATTTTTATCCCCTGACCTGTCCTTCAATCACTAGGAGCTACTGGTACTGACATTAGAGCTTATTTAAATTATTTTCCACTCACTTTAATATCTTAAATAGTACAGTTGAAAAAGTACTTTGGCATTATTAACTTGAGCTGATCAATGCCATGTTTTGTTAAAGCAATTTGACTAGATATTACCATTAACATGAGGAGAATGATCTGAGGCTCAAATGTGTCACTACTCCTTTCAAAAAATGTGAAAAGATAATATCTACTGGGGACACTGATATCATTATTTATTTGGATTATTACCTCATTACTCAACCTTCCGTAATTAGACTACAGTGAGAAAATTATAATAATGAGATTGTCACTTATAAACTTAATTGTATTTATTGATTTCACAGAAAATAAAAACCTACAAAATATGTTGGATTAACTTTCAAAGAGCCAAATTTCCTTTGTGTTATTTAGAGAATTTTTTAAAGATGAACTGAAAGAAGTGAATCAATAGATAATTACAAAAAGAGAAGGTAACTGTTAATGGTAAATTATGTTACAGAGCCCTCAAGGAAGAAAGTAATATATGTATTGACACTATTTGTGACGTTGTGAAATTATTATTAGTATAAAGAAGAAAGAGATATGTGAATGTGGCTTGCTCTATTAGCAATTTTTTTCTTTGCATTCACATATGTTGTAAACAAATGAAATATGCTGTTTCTACTTCTCTGTCTTGAAATAACAAATATACAATGGAGATCTGCTTCAGTACAGTTTAAGCTAATAGGAAAGCTCATTTTTAAACAATAAGGAAGCAATTCACACATTTAGATTTAATCAAATAAAATATAACATCCCAAAGAATTACATTAGAGTTGTCTATTGAAGTAAAAAAATAAAAGAACTTGATGACATTTCAAGGCCATATAGCCCATCCCCTCACATTTTATAAGTGAGGTGATAATTTCTAAGGGCATACAGCATGTTCAAGGTCATGATATAACTAAGTGGTAGAGTAATTCCCAGTTTCCTTTTAGTGGAAAATGTAGATTTCCCTTTGCAATTCTGTGTTAAAGTGCATGCACTTGGTCTCAACATTTCAATTTTTTTTTTTAATTTGAAAGAACCCAGTAGTTTAGTTTGTATCCAGCTCACAGAAGAGTTGGATTATATAACCACAAATTTAAAAATAACAATTATAATACAACAACAGCTATGTTCTCTAGAAAAGCAAATGTTTAGAATACACATGATTAAAATTCATGAAATCATTAATAAGACAGTCAATCAAGGAAATAAATTACATGTTCATTAAATTATTGCATGCAAGAATAAGGAATTACTTTCATATTTATGTTATATGTCTAGCATTGTACAATAGCATATCACTTAAGCCTTAAAATAAATTTTATCTTCATTTTACAAATTAAACAATTAAGATTTATATGTGTTATGCAACTTGCTCAAAGTCAAACATCTAATAATTAATACGAGGTTTTACTGCAGTGTTGACTACATATTTGGTCTTAAATTATTATAGTTGTTGAAGCTTGGAGATAAAAGTAATTTGAATTAAGAAAACTATTTTATATATTTTTATAAAATCTGTGAGCTTTATAAAATAGCAAGCAGTTATCACAAATATTAAAATACAAAATATCTTCATGCTTGATTCATGCAAATTTTAGCTTTTCTATATTATTACTGTTATTAATACTGATGTTATACTAAACAAAATATTTAAAAAACATATAATGAAACTTAAAAAAAATCACTTAAATTTTTAAATGAATATTCTGTGGTTGTTTTAATCATTTAATATTCTTCTTTTATATATTTTTGCTTTGGCTTTTAGTTATTTAGTTAATCTATTAACTTAATTTTCTCAAGAGATTTTAACTGGTCTAATAAAGAGTTCTTCCAGAAAATGGCTGCTAAAAATTGACATTTTTTAAAGATTGGTTTTTAACAATATGTGCATTTTTTACTTTCTATCACTCTATAAACAATCTCATGCATGAATATGCTTTAAAGTTTCTCCAAAATGAAAATGTCTCACAGTTCTCTTGTGGTAGATCTTGGTAGTGCTCATCAATAGTTTCAATTATCTTGACACTACAGGCAAAAAAGACGTTTACAGTCTGACCTATTTAAATTAGAACTGAGTTTGTATTCTGCTTTGACTCATGAAATGTGACGCACATCAATTCCAGGTGCAAACACTTAAGAGCCAATGAAGATCTCTGTTTTCTCTTTTTCTGCCTAAAGCCCCTTATTGAGGTGATGGGATCATGCATTACTGGACTGTGTGTCAGCAAGTGTCCATGACCAAGAGAAGAGCCTTCTCATCAAACCATATTGGTCATACTTCCAAGAGTTGGGAGTGGTTATTGCAATATAAAGTAGCCAAACTTGAAGATACACCTTTATAAAAGATCTTTCTCTCCAGAGCTCTTATCATTACATCCAGATTTAAATTAACATTTCCAACCAGATGATTAAACCCCTGTCAAGTTCAATGGACCCCAAAATGAGGTTATCTTTTTTTTTCCTCTTAGTCCAAATACTTCTTTCTTCTTTCCTCTATCATATATAATTGCCTCTCCTTTATCATACATAATTGCTACCAATATGCTTCAGTATTTCAACTGTAGTGTTTTACTTTGGATCCACATCTCTATTAGGACATAGCCTACATCAATCTAAATGGATCAATTACAAAGACAATGATATTGTTTCTAAATTGTTGGTATATAGAAATGCAACTGATTTTTGTTCTATTTATTTTGTATTCTGCAACTTTACTGAAATTGTTATAAATTCTATCAGTTTTTTGGTGGAGTCTTTAGGGTTTTCTATATATAATATTATGTCATTTGGAGATGAAGACAATTTTGTTTTTCCTTTGTGGTTTAAATAAGTTTTGTATCTTTTCCTTCCTAATTGCTCTGGCTAGTACTCTACCAGTACTATGTTCACTGAAAGAGGAATAAAAGTGACTAGAATGAGCATCCTGGTCTGATTCCTGATCTTATAGGAAGAACTTTCAGCTTTTCACTGTTGAGTATGATGTTAGTTTTAACCCCACAGATACAGCCTTTCTTAAATTAAGGCATATATCCTCTATACTCACTGTTGAGAGTTTTTATTATGAATGAATGCTAAATTTTGTTAGATATTTTTTCTATATTTACTGAGACAATCATATAATCTTTTCCCTTAATTTTGTTAATGAGTTATATCAGATTGATTGATTTTTGGATGTTGAACTATCCTAAAATTCCTGGAATAAATCCCACTTGATCATTGTGTATGATCCTTTTAGTGTAGTCATTAAATTCAATTTGCTAATATTTTATTAAGGATTTTGCATCTGTATTCATAAGGGATATTGGCCTATAATTTTATCTTCTTATAGAGTCCTTGTCTGCCATTAGTATCAGATTAATGCTGGCCTCATAAAATGAGTTTGGAAATAATTCCTTTTATCTTTCTATCATCTATCTATCTATCATAATTATCTATGTATCTGTGTATCTATCTATCTTTGAAAAGTTTGAGAACGATTGGTATTTTAAATGTTGAGTAGAATTCATCATTGAAGCCATGTGATCCTGGATGTTTCTTTTTGTGGGGTTTTTGATTACTAATTTAGTTTTCTTAATAGTAATTGGCTTTGTTCAGATTTTCTGTTTCATCATGTTTCAGGTTTGGTGGGTTATATATTTTTAGGAATTTATTTGTTCTAGATTGTCCAATTTGTTGGCCTATAATTGTTCATCACAGTCTCTTATGATTCTTCATATTTTTGTAATAGCACTTATAATGTTTGATGTTTCATTTATGATTTTATTTATTTGTGTCCTCATTTTTCCTTGGTTAAGTCTAGGTCAAAGTTTATATATATTGTTCATATTTTTAAAAAGGTCTTAATTCATTTGTTAGTCCTTTCTTTCCTTGCTGTAGTCTGGGGGTCTCTTGGGTGCAAACTCTGTTGACTTTCAGAACTAGATGTTTTGGGGCCTATTCCCTTTGGTGAGAGTCTTAAAAGTTGGTACACTTGATATTGTTTTAATATACCATGACAAATAAGAATTTCTTGGGATATATTTGAAATTTTTGTGGGAGACTGAGTAGAAGAAAAATATGAATGCAGTAGTTATTCCATGAAGATGAAGAAACAACAGGTGATAACCACAGAAATGTATTTATTTTATTGTGCCCTAGAATGACAGTAAGTACTATGTGGTATGTTGAGAATGGCTGAAAACATTTCAGCCAAACTCGAGGTTGGTGAAGGGATTGTTCTGGAACAAGCTTGTATTGATTGTGAGTGTGAGAGTCCTAGCCACCAACAGGAAGAACAGTTTACTGGAAACTCACTACAAGTTGGAAATTCTCATGTAGGTAAATGGGATTATCCAAAGATCTTTGGAAACAATAATCAAAAACTAATTTGGGGAGCTGCCTGCATGGCTCAGTCTGCTAAGCGCCCAACTTGATTTCAGCTTGGGTCATGACTTGATGGTTGTGGGATCAATCCCCACATCAGGCTCTGCACTGACTGTGGAGCCTGTTTAAAGTTCTCTCTCTCTCTCTCTCTCTCTCTCTCCCCCCTCCCCCCTCTCTCTCTCCCTCTCTCCCTCCCCCCACCCCATCCCACTCATTGCTCTCTCTCAAAAGTCAAAACAAAAAACGAACTGCTTTGAGGGAGCTCTTTCTGCCCATCAGTCCTGTCCCAGTGTTATAGTAAAAGTACCTTTTTGCACCATAAAATGTCTCAAGAATTCATTCCTGACCATTGTGCTCAACAACTCTGCATCCTATTTTTAGTGGCCCATAGGTACAGGGAATTTGTGTCTTCCTTCATCTGGACTTTGAGCCTCAGTGCAGATTTGGTGAATTACTCACTTTTCTTCTATTACATTCATTTCAGGGGCGTTTCAGGGAGTGTGGTCTTATTGGGACACTTTCATGTTGATTGCTCAGGCTACAATCCTTTAGCCCATGGCCATTCTATCAGGAGGAATAAAAACCTGCCCGTTAACTGGAAACTGGTACCATGGCAGGAATGGTAATAAGATCCAGAAACGTGGTGCTCTCTGTTTATTCCTATTCTTATACAAAGCGTCTTTCTTGGGCATGGGACAACACTTTAGTCACTAGCATTGTTGCCAATCCTAAGACTCCCATGTAAGTTTCCTCTTCATAGTCTAATGCTATTCCTGCTCATGTGGCCACCTCTAGCTTCTTTGTGCCAGATGAAACCAATACTTGGTTGAATTAAAATCTAACCTGGGACCTTTGTCTGGAGAATTCAGCTGTAAAGACTATATGTGTTGGAATGTAGCTTAGGGCATGGTGGATTTCCATCGTTACTATTCTTCATCAATGTCTCCTACTGACTACTTAAACTGTAACGTTAGGTATTTCCTCCTGCAAATTCTTAGTGTCTCTATGGGTTAAAATGAGCTCTCTTGGTCCATCTATTGGCACCCATTGTGTTCAGGGGAAAAATAATAGGGAACCAAAGGAGCATTGATATCCCTTCAGTAGGAGAGGTTATAACAACCTTTTGAGGGAATACTTCTGGTTGCTTTGAACACTAGAAACTCTTGACATTATATTGAGTGGGACACCACTCAGGTGTCAGGGGGATTATGGTAATAGACTTTTTTTCTTCTTCAGTCCCCATGGACATCCCCTTGGGGTATTTCCTAGCCCATTGGAGCAAATTTTGAGTTCAAGACATAAAGAAGAAAAAAAATCACCTTCTTCGGCAGTAACCCATGGCCTCAATACCCCTCAGGGAGACAAAGAAAAATGGGCCATTAATGGGCCCTTAAAGTCTAATACTATTTCTGTCAAGATCCTGTATATGCTCCTCTCTTTTTTCTGAATTACTTGTCTCATCTTTGCTTCTTCTTAAGATTTTAAATATATCTTGAGAGGACTAGGTGAATGTGGCCCGACTTTTGTTTTATGGGGAGTTTTTCTCTCTCATTCATTTCAAGGTTAATGGGTATGATAATTACAGCCAATTGTCTGGTTAGTCTACCTCAGGACCAGGACTTTTAAGAAATATTCCCAAGCAGCTGCTGAAACTCCTGAATCTCCTTTTATTTTAGGGGTATTTCCTGTTTTCTCTAGCCTGAAATGCACTATTTTCACATTTTGTTGATGGAAAGAAAACATGTGTCTGTTCTTCTGTGAGTTCTGACAGGCTTTAATATGAGAGGTCCTCTTTCTCTGCCCTCTGTGCTTTTATCTGCTTCCAGCCATCCTGGCAGCATCTCACCTTTTCTGCCTCCCCATTCTTCTCCCCATGTTTCTGCATCACCTTGGGCATGGCTTACATAACCATCACCTAAACTGTCTTCAGCCTTCACTGCCAAGGAGTTGGAGAGTATCCCCTAGGACTGAAACCACCACTTCAGATTTCCCCACAGGTGACCCATGTAAAAAGATTGACAGTGGAGAACAAATTGGTTTCTAAGTGGACTCAGGTGCAACATACTGAGTATTTAAACTAAAGTTTGTTTAATTAAGATAGATGTGTCTATAAGAGTTATCAGCATTAAATACAAAACTTGTATTCTGCCACTGTTTACTGAAAGTCAAATAAGTTATCTGTTGTAATATGTCACCAAAAAGATGACTTAAAATGATGGTTAGTTTTGTCAGTCTCAAAGTTTTCATGGATATTTGTTTAAAAATGAGTAGGTTGAATAAATAAAAGGTTGAAATAGATGGATTTTAAAACTACACTGTTATAAGTTTGAAATTCTGCTTTTCTTTTTTTTAGTGTTTTTTTGATTGATAGATTGATTTTTACAAATAGTTTACTGTCAAGTTGGTCCATATAACACCCAGTGCTCATCCCCACAAGTGCCCTCCTACATGCCCACCCCCTCCCACACCCATGAGTCCTCAGTCTGTTCTCAGCATTCAAGAGTCCCTCATGGTTTGCCTCTCTCCCTNTGCACTCGGTTTTTTCCCCTTGAGGATGATGTTAGTTGAAGGCTTCTCAGAGATGGCCTTTATGATGTTAAAGTAGGTTCCTTCTATCCCGACTTTCTCTAGAATCTTTATTAAGAAGGGATGCTGTATTTTGTCAAATGCTTTTTCTGCATCTATTGACAGGATCCTATTGTTTTTATCTTTCCTTTTGTTGAGGTGATGTATCACATTGATTAATTTGCGAATGTTGAACCAGCCCTGTAACCCAGGAATGAATCCCACTTGATTGTGGTGGATGATTCTTTCTTTGTGCTTTTGGATTCGATTTGCAAGGATCTTGTTGAGGATTTTTGCATCTGAATTCATCAAGGATATTGGCCTGTATTTCTCTTTTTTAGCTGGATCTCTGTCTGGCTTGGGAATCAGAGTGATGCTGGCTTCATAAAATGAGTCCGGGAGTTTTCCTTCCATTTCTATGTTTTTGGAATAGCTTGAAAAGAATTGGGATTAATTCTGTTTTAAATGTCTGGTAGAAATCCCCAGGGAAGCCATCAGGTCCAGGGCTCTTGTTTATTGGGACATTTTTGATAACTGATTCGATTTCTTCACTAGTTATGGGTCTGTTCAGATTACTTATCTCTTCCCGTGTGAATTGGGTAGTGAGTGTGGGTTTAGGAATTTGTCCATTTCTTCTAAGTTGTCCAATTTGTTGGCATATAATTTTTCATAGTATTCCCTGATAATTGCTTGTATTTCTGAGGGGTTGGTTGTAATAAGTCCCTTTTCATTTATAATTTTCTCTATTTGGGTGCCCTCTCTTTTCTTTTTGAGAAGCCTGGCTAGAGGTTTGTCAATTTTGTTTAGTTTTTCAAAAAAACAACTCTTGGTTTCATTGATCTGTTCAATTGTTTCTTTGGTCTCTGTGTTGTTTATTTCTGCTCTAATTTTTACTATTTCTCTTCTTTTACTGGGTTAAGGGCATTCTAGTTGCTCTGCCTCTAGTTCCTTTAGGGGAGCTTTAGATTTTGGACTTGCACTGTTTCTAATTTCTTGAAATAGGCCTGGAGTGCAATGTACTTTCCTCTTAGGACTGCCTTTGCCACATCCCATAGAGTTTGGATTGTTGTATTTTCATTGTCATTTGTTTCCATATATTTTT